>NW_027186546.1:4021292-4044548 GCF_028583685.1 Petaurus breviceps papuanus
CCCAGTGCACAACTCATGGATGCAAGGAAGGATTTTGTAGAAGGATATGGTAAAATTGACTGAATCTCAGGTGATCGGGGAGTACAGGAAATCTAAAGAAGTGTGCCTCACGGGCTTTCAGATTAGGGGCGTGTTGCTCTGCCACTGTGGAGTCTCTGGTCACATACATACACACCAACCTAAGAACCAACATTTTTTTGTGGCTCAGAAGGCCCAGATTGCTTGTTTTTAGACAGAAGAGACCTTCCTTCTGATGTGAATAATCAGTATCCTCTATTTAGGATTTATGCCTCTGAGACCTTAAGGCAGTGATTGGCCAGGACAGGGTCTCTGGGCTCAGGTTGGGCTATCTGAGAATTCTAGGCCTTTATTATTACACAATAGCCTTGGGCTTAGGTCTGGCAGAATCTCCTTATATACTATACAGAACCAGGGCAATTAGACCCTCCCTTCTGGTTTATAGAGGGTCATTATCTCCAGGATAGAGAACAGCAAAAGAAAACAGGGGAGCTATTAAACCTTTGATGAAGCCAGGAAGAACATCTTTTTAGATTTGCACATACGTTTATAGAATGTGGGACAAAGATAGCGAATTTGGAATTTCCCTAAGGAATATTCTTTTTATCCACATCGTTCACTTCTTCTAGTATCATGCTCAGTCTAAGAGCTTTAGTTTACACAACTGCTTCATACACAACTGCAGTTTTCTTACCTACTTTATGTATACAAACCTGCAGTTTCTGGGAAGCAGATCAGCAAGCAGAAGTACAAATGGTTTTTCTAAGTTGAGGAGGATAATGGAGGAGAGGAGATTTAAACAGGATACTATGAACTATCAAGTAGTCAGTGAACAAGCGTTTATCGAGTACTCACTATGTACAACAGCACAGAGAAAGAAATGAAGAGAGGGGGGTGAGGAGAAAAAGGCCCTGGGGCTGGGCCATAGTAGAGGAAGTTCCCTGTGCAGCCTGGAGAGGAATGACACATGACTGACCCAAGCACCACTCTCCTTAAATAAAGAGCCATCTAGGGGGCAGCTAGGTGGTGCAGTGAATAGAGCACAGGCCCTGGAGTCAGGAGGACCTGGGTTCAGATGCAGCCTCAGACTCTTAACACACACACACACACACACACAACAACTAGCCATGTGACCTTGGGCAAGTCACTTTAACCCCAATTGCCCTCCAAAAAGCAAATAAATAAATAAATAAAGAGCCATCTAACCAGAAGAGGAAGAGGCTACATTCCAATGTGTGTATTCCAGTGCTGGAGAGAAGCAGGAGATTTATCCTATTTTTTATCTCCTTTATTAGGAGTTTCTGGTTAGAGATCCCACTGATGGTTCCTGCATTCAGTGACTAAGTCCAGCCTCACACAATGGCTTGATCAAGTTCAGATAAGAATGAGATTGAATTCCTTAACCTTTTCTCCTTGTTTTTATAGCCTTCTCTTGTGTACCCCAATTATGTAAGATAGTTTTCCTATCCTCACTCTCCCCTTTTCTCCCCTAGGGCATTCCTATGCTACTCACATTCTATTCTTCTTTCAAGATCATCAAAAAAAAAAAAAAACCTAACAGAACTACTCCCAGCCTTTTCTAATTAGATGCTTTTTGATCAGGTTCTGAAGGGACATGTGTCATCTTTCCATATGAGAATGTGAACATTTTATCTCTTTTTAGTCATTATGATTGTTTTCTCATATTTACTTTTTTATGTTTCTCTTGACTCCTATGTTTTCACTTTAAAGTTTTGTCATGGCTGATCTTTTCATCTGGAATGCTTAGAAGTCCTCTATTTCATTAAAACTCATTTTTTTTCCCTGTAGAATTGTACTCATTTTTTCTGGGTAAGTTATTATTGGTTGTAAGTCTATATACTTTGCCATCTGGAATATCATATTCCAAGCTCTCTGCTTCTTCATAGTGATGGTTGCTAGATTATGTTTTATCCTGCCTATGACTTCTCAGTATGTGAATTATTTCTGTCTGCTTGCAGTATTTTTTTCTTTGACCCAGAAACTCAGGATTTGGGTTTTGCCGTTCCTGGAAGTTTTCATTTGAGGGTTTCTTTCAGGAGATGCCTGGCAGATTCTTTCTGTTTCCCCTTTGCCCTTTTTTAATGAGATCTGTGTTTTAACAGATCTAGGCAGTTTTCTTTTATGATTTCTTGAAGTTGTTGGGGTTTTTTTAATCATGGTTTTCAGGTAGTCCAGTGATTTCAAAATAATCTCCTCTCAACATGGTTTCTAAGTCAGCTGCCAAGTCTTATGGACTCTCCTTCCGCATCAATTCTCATGTCTGTTCCTTCTCTGCATTCACACAACCACAGATCTAGTTTGGGCATTTAGTACTTCTCATCAGCTTCCTAATTTAGTTTCTCTGCTTCCAGCCTCTCCTTTTTTTTTTTTGAAGGGGGCAAGGCAGGGCAATTGGGGTTAAATGACTTGCCCAAGGTCACACAGCTAGTTAAGTGTCTGAGGCTGGATTTGAACTCAGGTCTTCCTGACTCCAGGGACGGTGCTTTATTATGCTGCCTAGCTACCCCTCAGCCTCTCCTTTTATTTGCTAACAAAAAGAACAACAAATCCCAATAATTCAACACAGCTGCCAAAGTAATCTTGCTGAGTCACAAATAGAATCGTGTCACTGCCTTGTTCGCATTCAAGTTGAATGCAAACTCAGTCTTCTATTTGAAAGCCTCTATAATCTCATTCCAGTCTATCCACTTTAATTTCAGCTTATTCCCCTGGTCTGTATTACAGAAAAAAAGGACTTCTTGCTAGTCCCTAAATTCTATCTTTGCATTTGCATAAACTATTCTCCCATGCCTGAAATGCTCTTTCACCTAATTTCTGCCTTTCAAAACACCCAACTTCAAAATTCTTCCTCCTTTGTAAACCCTTCTCTGATCTAGTTACTAACACACACAACTGTCTCTCTCACTCTCTCTTTCTCTCCTTAAATTACCTTGTACTTAACATATCTTTGACCGTATTATACCTTCCCAGTAGAGGTTAAGTTTCTTGAGGTCAGGGACTTTTTAAAAATTTGTGTATCCCCAGTACATTGCACATAGTAAATTTATAATAAATGTTTGTTGAATTGAGTTCAGGTAAATATGGAATAAGAATAGAGAATAGGCCTGTGATTTAATTGGTAGAAGGAATTTCCTTTGTTACTGTAGTTCAGCCCCATCTCTGTAACTTATAGTGTTAGGTAGTTGTCCAGAGCTCTGAGAGATTAGAGGTCACACAATTAGTATGTATCAGAGAAAGGACTTGAACGTAGGTCTTACTGGTTCCAAAAATGGATCGCTAGCCAGTATTTCATTCTTTCTCTGAATATGGAATATATTAATTATTAATATGGAATTCATAGTACAGATTTATTTATAATTTGTCATAGAAATTAGGTCACAAAAATAGAAGTTAAGGCCATAGCATGGGAGGAAACAAATTTACTGAGTGAGAAAAGTTTTGTTTCCTTTTTTTTTCCTAAGTAAGTAAAATAGCAAGTAAGTACCTAGTTGGAACTAAAGTTTATTGCCCCAGTTAGGTTCTAGGCTCTGGATACTCATTTCTGATAACTTAGACTTAATGATAGAATTCTTCAAAATATAGCAATTACTAAAATGGGAAAGAAGCAATTAAGTATTAACCTTGGTTTCTTCCTTTTGCCTGATGTCAGATAACCTGTTAAACCAGGCAGAAAAGAACCATAACATGGAAGGGGTGGGGGAAGAATGGCATATAAGCTGAGATATCAAAAAAGTGTCCAGTCTTGATAAAAGAATGCTGGATGTGGAGGCTGAAGACCTGTGCTTGAGGCCTGGCTCTTCTATTTACTAGTTGGTTTTATGGTTTTGCTTTTTTGTTTGTTTGTTAACCTTGGGAAGTCTCCTCAGCTCTAGGATTCAATTCCTTCATCTATAAAATGAAGAGATTGGGTTTGGTGACTTCACAGTTCTGGACTCCTACTTGTAATACAGATTAGCCTAAAAGACTTAAAGCAGTTGTAAGCTTTAAAACTACACTAAGACTTTTGGACCAGCTTACATTTAATGATTCTTTTCATGATTGAGGATCTAAGATAAAGTTTCTGCAGACTAAAATTAGTAAACATGGGTTGAAATCTCCATTCTTCTACTTACTAGCCCTGGGACCCTGGACAAGATTCTTAGCTTTAATTTAATTAATGGGGAAAATGTGTCCACTCCCTACCTCAAAGTTGTGGGGAAAAAAAGTACTTTAGAAGTCCAAAATGTTATTTAAATAGGATCTAATTATTGATGTTTTTGTTGTTCTAAAGTTGATATTTAACCAAGACTTAAATGAGAAATGACTAGTAGTTTTGTGTTTTTTGGTTGTTTTTTTTTTCATTTTGACTTCTCACATAGTCTACTCCCCTATTTAGCCTCACAAAAAGGAACTTTTTCCCCCCATCAGGAAAGCCGAGTCAGTAAAGCAGTGGAAGTCATGATTCAGCATGTTGAAAACTTGAAACGAATGTATGCCAAAGAACATGCGGAATTAGAAGAGCTGAAACAAGCTCTCCTTCAGAATGAAAGGCCTTTTAGCACCCTGGAAAATGAAGGTAATCAGGAATGTTTTAAAATTTTGCCCACTTTTGTTTTTCTAACAGTCTGCATTCATTCTCCTGTAACATGCTCAGAATAAAAATTCATGATGGAGACTTTACTGATAAAATATCTTGCTTCTGCAGCCATGTTATTTTCACAGCCAAAATGTGCTTCTCTTGGGAAAATGGAAGGGATGCTCTAATTACTTCATCAGAATGGAAGAAGATGTGCTTACTATGGAATACTTGGCTAATACTGGTGTTCCTTTAGGATAGTTTTGACCTCAGTTATTATTGCTTCTGTTTCCATGCATGTGCTAAGAAATGGGGGGGGGGGAACCCCAGCATCTTGTTGTATGTCATCCTACACCATGTAATTCTGTGCTTTCCAAGAGGACACATGACCTCTTGGAGTACAACAATATGTATTGACCTATTATTGGTATTGTTGCGTCAAAGGGTCTACGCAGTGGGCACAGTTCTGGAGTGTTCTCTAGAATGGTTGGACTAGTTCACAGCTCTACCAACAGTGCTTGGACTCCAACAAGCTGAAGGGTCTTGGAGGGTCAAGAATGGAGGTGGGTAGAATGGGTAGACAAGACAGGTATGACAGGGAGATATCCGTCCTTAGGAAGTTCTGTATTATAAGATGGCCTCTGGTTGTTTTGTTGCTGTTGTTGCTTTGAAGTAAAAACAAATGTGTAAAATTATATTGGATAGATCTGTGATACTTCCCACTGATCAAATTTTACCAGTCTTATTCTTAATAGAATACTATGAGTAATCCTGGCAGAATCTCGTTTGAATATCCACTAACTTTTGAAGAAATAGTTTCACATGACTTCCTTGATTTATAAATGTGAACAAAATGCCACAAGAACACTGGTATTTAGTGGAGGCTTAAGATAGTAACATTTATTTTGTTTTTATTTTCGCATCCAAATTCTCTTCCTTCTTTTACCCCCTCCCCTACCCATTGAGAAGGCAAGAAACACAATACCCATTATACTCTGGAGTCAGGTAAAACATATTTCCACATTATCCATGTTCCCCTCCCCCGAAAAAAAAAAGAACAAAAAATAAAGAAAAAATGTGCTTCAATCTGCACTTTGAGTCCATCAGTTCTCTGACTGGAAGTGGATAGATAGCATTTTACATAATGAGTTATTTGGAGCTATGGTGGATCATTTTATTGATTAGAGTTACTAAGTCTTTCACAGTTGACTCCCTTTACAACATTTCTGTTATTGTGCAAATTGTTCTCCTGATTTCTCTCACTTTGCATCAGTTTACTTAAGTCTAACAAGGTTTTTCTGAAACTACATCCTTCATCATTTCTTATAGCACAGTAGTATTCCATCATATTCACATACCATAACTTGTTCAGCTGTTCCCCAATTCCCCCTCAGTTTCCAATTCTTTGCCACCATAAAAAGAGCTGCTAGAAATATCTTTGTACGTATAGGTCTTTTTTTTCTTTGATCTCCTTGAAGTATTGACCTATTATTGGTGTTGTTGTGTCAAAGGGTCTACACGGTAAGCACAGTTCTAGAGTGCTCTCTAGAATGGTTGGACTAGTTCACAGCTCTACCAACAGTGCATTAATGTACCTATTTTTCCCACATCCCATCATTTTCTGTCATAGCCAACATTGATGTGAGGTGGTACCTCAAAGTTCTTTTAATTTTCATTTCTTTATTAATTATTTAGTGCATATGTCATATGACTACTGATAGCTTTGATTTCTTCTAAAAACTGCTTGTTTACATCCTTTGACCATTTGTCAGTTGAAAAATGGTGCCTGTTTTTTATACATTTCACTCAGCTCTCTGTATATTTGAGAAATTAAACCTTTATCAGAGAAATTTGCAGCAAAATTTTCCCCCCAGTTTTCTACTCTTCTAATTTTGACTGCAGTGGTTTTGTTAGTGTAAAAACTTTCTAAATTTCTGTAATTAAAATCCATTTTGCCTCCTATGAACCTCCCTATCTCTTGTTCAGTCGTGAATTCTTTTCCTTCTCTATAGATTTGAAAGGTAATTTCTTCCATGTTCCCTGAAATGGCTTATGATAGCATCCTTTATGGGTAAATTATGTACTTTGAACTTACCTTGGTATATACTGTAAGATATTGGTGTAGGCTGATTTCTGCCAATCTGCTTTCCAAATTTTCCAAAATTTTTGTCATATAGTGAGTTCTTATCCCAATAGCTTAGATCTTTGGGTTTTATCAAGCACTAGGTCACTGTGGTCATTTATTTCTGTATATTATTTGCCTAATCGATTCAATTGATCAACTATTCTATCTCTTCTCCAGTGCCAGATTGTTTTGCTGATTACCACTTTGTAGTACAGTTTGAAATCTCGCATTGCTAGGCTACCTTCTTTCACTTTTAAAAAATTTATTTTCTTGATATTCTTGAACTTTTGTTCCACCAGATGAATTTTGTTATTATTTTTCCTAGATTTATAAAATAATTCTTTGGTAGTTTGAGTGGTATGACCTTGAATAAGTAAATTAATTTAGTCATTTTTTAATTTAGTCATTAATTTAGTAAATTAATTTAGTCATTGTCATTTTTATTATATTATGTTGGCCTATTGATGAGCGACTAATATTTCTCAAATGGTTTAGATCTGTTTTTATTTGTGTCGAGTGTTTTACACTTGTGTTCATATAATTCCTGTGTGTTTTTTGGCAAGTAAAATCCCAAGTATTTTATACTGTCTGCAGTTAATTTCCATAGAATTTTACTTTCTATCTCTTCTTGCTTGGTTTTGTGGGTAGTATATAAAAAATACTAATGATTTGTATAGATTTATTTTATGTCCTGTAATTTCACTAAAGTTGTTAATTGTTTCAACTAGTTTTTTAGTTGACTCACTTGGATTTTTTAAGAATATCATCATATCACCTGCAGAACATGGTGGTTTTATTTCCTTTTTGTCTGTGCTTTTTCCTTCAGTTTCTTTTTCTTGTCTTATTGGTATAGGTCACATTTCTAGTATCGTATTGAGTAATAATGGCGATAATTGGCATCCTTGTTTCACTTCAGATTTTACTGGAAAAGCTTATAATTTATCCCCATTACAGATAATGCTTGCTCTTGGTTTAAGCAGATATCACTTATCATTTTCAGAAAAGCTTCATTTATTCCTAGTGTTTTTATTTTTATTTTTATTTTTTTGCTTTTTTGGAGGGGGGGGAGGGCAGGGCAACTGGGGAGCAAGCAACCTTCCCAAAGTCACACAGCTAGTAAGTGTCAAGTGTCTGAAGCTGTATCTGAACTCAGGTCCTTCCAACTCCAGGACCTGTGCTCCATTCACTGCACCACCTAGCCATCCCCCCTAGAGTTTTTAATAGGAGTGAGTGTTGCATTCTGTCAAAAGTTTTTCTGCATCTATTGAGATAATCATATAATTTTTGTTTTTGTTATTGATATGGACAATTATGCTTATTGTTTTCCTAATATTAAACATACCTTATAATCCTGATAATAATTCAGCCTGCTCATAGCATATGAATTTTATAATATATTGCTGTAATCTCCTTGCTGGTATTTTGTTAAAAATTTTTGCATCTTGGGGGTGGCTAGGTGGCGCAGTGAGTAAAGTGCTGGCGCCAAAGTCAGGAGGACCCGAGTTCAGTTCCAGCCTCAGACACTTAACACCCACACAAAAAAACTAGCCATGTAATCTTGGGCAAGTTACTTAACCCCAATTGCCCTCCAAAAGGCAAAAAAAAAAAAATTGTATCAGCATTCATTAGAGAAATTGGTCTATAATTTTCTTTTTTTATCATAGGGGGGTCATATTTTTATTTTTGTTCTAGCTATTGATTATCTGACTGCACAGACAGCTAAATCTGATTAGTTTTCCATATCAGTAACCGGCATTTAGATACCCAAAACTGCATATGCCAGAATGATGTATTTATTTTTCAAACCTCTTATGCCTCTGGCAGAAATCATGAGGCAGTGCCTTAAAATGATTCCTGCCCCTAAAAAATTCCTGCCCCTAAAAATTATTCTTCTTTATTCTTTATCCCTTCCTGTGTATTCCTGCCTGGCCTCAGAAGAATTACGGAACATTTAGCGATAAAGGTATATATATAGTTCAGTAAACCAACAGTAGAGATCAAGATGATGTAGATGTCTGCAGTCACCATTGCCTTCCCTTTGGTGCAGTGGCATGTGGGAAGAAAGAAGATCCCCAAACTGTATAATACCAGCATGCTGAATGTGATATACTTGACTTTATTAAAGGTGTCAGGCCCCTAGCCAGAAAAACCACAGTGAAGTTTCTCAGGGCCAAGAATTCCTTGTACACTAGGATGTGATATAAGAAAATGACAGTGCCCTCATTACATCCAATGATGATGCAGCCATGTTCAGAGAATATCTACCCCTGGGAATGGTGAAAAGGTTTCTAGCCAGATGCCACAGAAAATCATTTGGGTTGTAGAGAAAATGAAAACCATACAGTTGGATTGTCTAGGATGAACCCACATCCTGCTTCTGCTCCCTGGATTCTAAACCTAAATACCAGAGTTCTGTGAAGGTTTTTGTTAAAAGGAAAGAAACAGCCACAGTGAACACAGCTCCAAATATTGTTTGTCGGAGGAAGCAGATGGCTGCTGTAAAACAAGTCTATGAAGAACATCGGGCAAAGGAAACAGAAAGCAAAAGAGATGAGGAAAGCATGGCTGAGACCCTGGTTGTTGGCTTTAACTATGAGATGTCTCAGTACTTCACAAAGACCCACAGACCTCTCAGCAGAGAGAAGAAAATACCTATAGATGCCTGAGTCATCCTAAAGGCTCTGCAAAATCCAAGAATATAGTGATATTGGGGAAGCAACAATTTCTCTCCTCACTTGAATACTGAACTACTGGGTCCTTTGCACAATCTTCTGCATCTCTTTATGCTTTTCTTGACTCTTGTGTTTAAATGTCAAATTTTCTATTCAGCTCTGGTCTTTTTATCAGGAATGCTTGAAACTCCTCTGTTTCATTAAATATTCACTTTTCCCCCTGTAGGATTATACCCAGTTTTGCTGGGTAGGTTATTATCAGTTGTAATCTTAGCTGCTTTGTCTTCTGATATGTCATATTCCAAGTCTTCCATTCCTTTCACATAGAAACTGCTAAATCTTATGTTTAGGCTCTTTTTTTGTCTTGAAAAGGGTACATTTAATATTTCTGCTTTTCTGTATTTGTTTCTGAAGTTTTTATGCCCTCCTACATGGTAAATTTTTGTGAAGGTGCTCTGTACATTTGAGAAAAAAGGTGTATTCCTATCTATTCCTATTCAACATTCTCCAGAGATCTATCATATCTAACTTTTCTAAAGTTCTATTCAACTATTGTACTATAAGAAATGATGAACAGGTGGACTTCAGGAGAACTTGGAAAGACTTATATGAACATTGTACACAGTAACAGCCACAGTGTACAATTACTGACTGATAGACTTAGTCCTTCTCAGCAATGCAAGGCCCTAAAACAATTCCAAAGGACTCATGATGGAAAGTGCCATCCACATCCAGAGAAAGAACTATGGAGTCAGAATGCAGAGTGTATCAGACTATTTTGTTTTGTATTGTTTCTTTGTCGTTCTTCTGTTTGTCATTCCTTCTATCCATTCTGGTTCTTCTATACAAAATGACTAATGTAAAAGTATGTTTAATGAGAATGTATATACAGAGCCTATATCAGGTTGCATGCCATCTTGGGGAGGGAAGAGAAGGAAGGGGGAAAAAATTTAAAACTTATGGAAGTGAATGTTGAAAATGAAAAATAAATAAATTAGCTTAAAGAATAAAGTTCTATTCATAGCATTAATTTCTTTCTATTTTATGGTTAGATTTATCTATATCTGAGAGAATTAAATTGAAGTACTCCACTAGAATAGTTTTAGTGTCTATTTCCTCCAATAATTCATTTAACTTTTCCTTCAAGAATTTGAATTCTATGCCATTTGGTACATATATATTTGGTATTCATATTTCTTCATTGTCTATGTTTTTTTATTGTGGAGTCATTTCAGTTGTGTCCAACTCTTTGTGACCCCATTTGGGGTTTATTGCCAAGATACTGGAATGTTTTACTATTTCCTTCTCCAGCTCATTTTACAGATTAGGAAACTGAGGCAAGCAGGGTTAAGTGACTTGCCCAGGGTCACACTACTAATAAGTGTCAGACCATATTTGAACTCAGGAAGATAAGTCTTACTGATTCTCAACCCAGTACTCTGTCCTCTGTACCATATAGTTGCCATTTTAGCAAAATATAATTTCCCTGGTGATGTCTTTAATTAGGTCTATTTTTGTTGCCTTGTCTGGGATCATTATTGCTATGCCTGCCTTTTTTTTTTTTACTTCAGCTAAAGCAAAACAGATTCTGCTCTAGCCCCTTATTTTAACTCTCTGTGTGTATTTCTATTTTGAATGTCTTTTATAAATGATATATTGTTAGATTCTGATTTCTAATCCATTCTGCTATCCTTATTCATTTTATGGG
The DNA here is from genome assembly GCF_028583685.1 of Petaurus breviceps papuanus. Taxonomy (NCBI): domain Eukaryota; kingdom Metazoa; phylum Chordata; class Mammalia; order Diprotodontia; family Petauridae; genus Petaurus; species Petaurus breviceps. Next base: position 4,032,392 of record NW_027186546.1, read on the forward strand.
TGACTTCATTCATTTCACACTCACAGATATGTTTTCTTAGTATGCATTTCCCTCTATCCTTATTCCTTTATATTTAACTTTCTCTTTTTTGACCCCACCCCCTTCTTAAAAGTCTGTTTTGCTTTGCATTCCTGCCCCCTTAATCAGTTCCCTTTTATCTCTTTTATCTCTTCCTTCCCCCTTTCTGTTAGCAATTTCCCCTCCTACTTCCCTGTGGAGTAAGATGAATTTGTATACCCAACTCTATGTACACACATACACACACACACACACACACACACACACACACACACACACTTCTCTCATTGAACCAGTTAATAAAATTGAGATTCAAATGTTGCCTACACAAAAAATTTTACTCTTTTTCCCTCCTTGCTCACTTTTGTGACATAATTTTCCTCATTCTTCTTTTCCCTTCCCCCTTCTTCCAGTGTATCCTTCCCTCTTTTCTATGCTTCCATTCTTCTTTTGAGATAATCCCAACTTAATAGTTTTATACCCATGCCCTCCAGGAGACTCCATCTAACTGCTTAGGGATTATTATAAACTTCTTAGGGATTATTTCTCACTCATGTTTGCCATTTTTGTTTCTTGACTCATGTGTTTGAATATCATATTTTCTATTCAGCTTGGGTATTTTCATCAGGATTTCTTTAAAATCTTTTATTTCATTAAATGACCATTTTTACAGCCCTTTTGATTTCTGTAAGTTTTCAGTATTTCCAAAGTGGTATGATCCAGAGAGAGATCTGGTCACCACCCTCCCGGTCTGCACTCTAGGAGGCCCCCTGTTTTCTCAACTGCAACCATTCCACTCCATCCTAGAAATGCAACACAAAATTGGGAAATGGATGACAGCTGTCAAATGGCATTAGATATTATGCCCAGTACTAGCATAGGGGTCCCCTGGAATATTTCTGACCAGGATGCCCTTACCATCCCTGGGCACAACTTTGCCACTCTTATAGTCCACAGTGGGTGCTGCTTTTCCCATGCACTGCACTGCCAGGCAGCCCCAATCCCAGTATCCACAAGATCTCTCTGTCTTCCTAATCTGCCCTGCCCTGGGTTGGAAAATTTACTCACTGTGACTTTTTGTTGATTTTTGATTTTCCCACTTAGAATTTAGTTTGATCCACTTTTTAAAGTTGTTACATAGAGGTATTTTGGAAAGCTCAGAAAAAATGCTTCCTTGACTCTACCACCTTGGCTCTGCATGTCTGCTTCATCTATTTAAGTAATACATTTTACTGATATCTTTTTATCACCTTCAACCTACCCAGTTAGCCACCCTTTGTAACCAAGGAAAATAGTTAAGCAAAACCAGCTGACACAGTGGCAATATCTGTCATTATATGCCCTTTTCCATACCCATAGTTTCCCAACTTTTCAGTGAAAAGAGGGAGGTACACTTCTTATCTTGGGGCCAAGATTTGTCATTATAATTATTACAAAGTGTTCAACTTTGTTCTAATGTGTTTTTTTTTCTTTTACATGATTTTAGTCATTGTGAATGTGCTTTCCTGGTTCTATTTCACTCTTCATCACTTTCTAGTTTCTCTGAATTCTTGTTTATTCTTATGGCATAATAACATTCCATTATACTAATATTCCACAATTTGTTCAATCATTCCCCAATTAATGGAAACCTACTTCATTTTTCATTTTTTATGCCAAAGAAAGTGTTCCTATGATTATTTGAATATATAAACATTTTTCTTTCTGTGTTTGTTCTCCTCCGGGTACATCCTTCACAGTGGTATAAAAAGGTATGGGGTTCAAAGGGTTGGATACTTGTGACTATTTTAGAAACATTTCAAATTATTTTTAGAAATGGTTGACCCAATTCACAGGTTCACCAACAGTATGCTAAGTCATCTCTCTTCCTGCATCCCTTCCAACTGACGATTTTGACTTTTGTTTTTGTCAATTTGGGGTTTGTGAATTGATTCACAGTAATTTTAATTTGCATTTCTATTATTAGTAATTTGGGGGTAGTCTTCTATATGGTTATTGATAGTTTGCAATTTTATTGAAAACTTTTATGGATATCCTTTTATCTTTTGTCTATTAAAAATGGCTATTTAGCTTTCATATTTCTGTTAATTTATCAGACTTGTAACAGTGATATTTTTGCAAAGTTTATTTCCCCCAGTTGATTTTCCCTTCTTATTCTAAATGTATTTAATTTTTTGGTACAAAAGGTCTAGAATTAGTCCTTTTCTTCCAAAAGAGTTGACATTTGAACCTACTGGAGTTAATCAAAATTGAAAATCATTACTTTGATGTAAACTGTATATATAACTTCAATAACGTGTGCTTTTCCCTTCAGATGAAACTCAAACTAAAAAGCGTTCAGCATCTCTAAATTCTAAGGTAAGTAAAGCTGCATGGAATTTCAAAGAGTTTATGGGATTTATATTGTCTTACTATTTGTTCCATGGTGTCCTGGGATAAACTATCTTTTAATCTTATCCAATACATAAAAATCTGGATAGCACAAAATTATAGGCTATTTGATTTTTAAAATTCAAAGAGACCTTGGAGGCCAGATAGTAGAGTACTTTCATTTTACTAAAGATGGAGCTACTGCAGGCCAGAAAAAGTTCAGTAATTTGCCTGAGGTCATAACCTAGTTTGGAGCCAGGTTTAGGATTTAGGTCTTCTGACTCCCAGTCCATTCCTCTTTCTAATATACCCTGATGCTAAGAAAGTTATGGAGTAATTACTTGTTTCACAAAATTATTCACAATAAGATTCCATTAAGTAATGAGTTCATTGAGTGCATTAAAATGTTTATTTAAGTGTTACTTTTAAATAACATGTCTTGTTTACATAGAGTAGATAGATGAGCACATGTTTAAAATGTACAGTGGGAGAGAGGGTGTTGGCCTTAGAGCCAGAAGATATGGATTCAAGTTCTGTCTTTAGCACATAGAAGCTATACAACCATAAATAAGTCTTTTAAGCTCTAACATACCCCTAGGAAACTGTAAAAGTTGGAGATGAATTGGCAATCTGCATCAGTCGAGGGAATCCACACCAGGAATCGCCTATGAACTATAGAAGTCATAGTTAGGGAACAAAAACAAACAAATTGAATAAACAAAACAAAACTCAATCCCAAAAACATGTCAAGCATCCAAAAACCAGGTGCACAAGTACACAAGAAAAAGTAATTCCCTTAAATAATTAAACAAACAGATTCTGTTGTACATTGCTAAGATCTAATAAGTACTTAAATTATAAAATATGCTCATAAAGCAATTCAACCGGTTCCACAAAGTCACACAGGAAATTTCACTCTTCTTATTTTATAGGTATACCTCATACCAAATTCATGGATCTTAATGTGATGAAGCTTGGGTTATAATAATATTTTACAAAATAATATCTCCTTTGGAAAATATGAATCTGAACATTTTAGTTACCTAGAAATATGAAAACATTTCAGATAAAATCTATAATTTTGTAACTAGAAATTTTTTCATAGATTAAATTTATTTTCAAAAATCAGGGTAACTTAGGAAATAAATAGCAAAATTACAAAATCTTTTCATATTTCTACTTACCTAAAAACTGACTGATATTTGGGAAGTTGAATGTTTCTTTTTAAACTAACTAACTAACTATATATATATTTAAAATATAAGAAACCAAAAATAGAATTTAAATGAAAGTGATAAAGTTCATTTCTTTAATTTTAATATGATTTCTAAAAAAATTGTAATTTATAATTTTGGAAATTTACTGTTTATGCACATTGACTAAAACAAACCCCAAACGACTATGTAGGATGGGGATAATCATTCCCTTATTCCTATGTTAGTCAAAATTAATTGAATATTAAGAGTATGACTTTAAAGGGGTTGGGCCTGTGGAAAGCTAGATAACGTCTGCTTCTGTTCCCTAGTTTCTATTCTTTAATGGTTTGTAGCATCAGAATACTTATAACGACCTCCCCACTGATCTGGATTTCTTTTGCAGTTTTGTGGAGATAATTTGGTATAATAGGATGAGCCCTGGGACTTAAGGGTCAGGAAACTTAAAATACCAGCTCCAGCACTTACTAGTTATATGACTTTGGCAGGTTAATTTACTTGAGCATCAGCTTACTCAGATATAAAGATATTTACATTACCTACCTCATAGAGTTAAGAGGAAAGCATTTAGTGAGCTTTATGGCATTTATGTTACTGTTCTTTTTTTCTTTCTCTCCAAAACCTTTTTCTTGTTTCCACACCTTCATGAATCCTTACTGTAGAGGTTTCTTAAATTAGAAGCTATGAAGTAGGCTCTTTCAGCTAGATCCTTCTTCATAAGCTAAAGAATATATGCCTTATATTGTCAATACTGTAAATATTACATCATAATAGTTAACATTTGTAGAACACATTAAGATCGAAAAGTTTTCCATGTTATTTCATTTGATACAATAACCCTGTGACATAGGTGCTACGTCAAAAATGTCACCTTTTCCACCTGTTCTATCCAACCAGAAGTTGTTTCTCTTCTTAGAACTGTGACTCTCTTGTGTGTTGATTCTATTTTATTTTATATTAAGTTATTTGTATGTGTTTTCATCCCTTCCTAGTTAAACTCACAGTATCATTTTTCCTTCACATTATATCTGTCCTGCACACAAGACCCTTAATGGTGGTTGAATTTCCTTGTTAGATCAAGTTAAGTACATCTATATAAAGCTTATATACAATAAATATAAATACCACTAATCCTTAAAACATCAAACCCAACAAAGATAGGTAGTTGAAAACCACCATCAGTCCTAATTGCCTAGATTTTAAAACTTTGCAGGATTCTCTATTCTAGTCTTCACAGTGACTTCAAATATTTAACGGAAATAGGCTTATGGCAGAGAGAAAATGTGAAAATTTTCGTTTTGGAACTGCTAAAAAAAAAGACCTCTTCTATCACGATACATTCTTCCAAAGGATGTAGACATTACACTATAAAAGTTGAGAGGCTTGGAACTTCATCGTAACATTCAAATTTTATTTTCTGTTTCAACTTGAAATGTGGTTTAGCCTTTAATTGAAATAAATTCAGTAAACTGGAATATATTTCATTCATCTAAATAATCTCTGGAAGTCATTAAAATGTATAATAAACAATCTTGTCATTTTAATTTTTCAAAGAACCATAATCATATGTGCATGTGTGTATCTGTGTGTGTATTTCTGTAGCCATCTTCTCTTCGAAGGGTTAGCATTGCAACCTTGCCGAGGAATTTTGGAAATACAGGATTGGTAAGAAAGTTACTAAAGTTTCTCTTTCAAAAGCAAAAATTTTCAGATAGGAAAATTTGAAACTCATTGAATTCACATTCTAATTTCTCTTTTCAAATCTCAATTACTGAAGATATCAGGAATTGAAAAAAATGACCGCTTCAGTAGGAGGTCAAGTAGTTGGTGAGTTTATGACTCTGTCCACTCTTTGGGAAATGTATGCCTATTTCTAATTGGGTAAATTTGTATTTGAAATATATACTGTTACATACTGTAACGTTTAACTGCTACATATTTTTTGTAAGATCAACTAGTACAAAAACTTGGTCTATTCATGAATAAAATGTTTTAGATTTTCCTTTGGTATTATATGAAATAAGAGCCGTATAACTAATTTCAGTGGTGTGAAATGAGCTGTATTGTTTTTTTTTTATTATTCAGGCGTATTTTGGGATCGAAGCAGAGTGAACACCGTCCATCACTTCAGCATTTCAAGAGTACATATTCTTGGGCTGATGATGAGGGAGAGAAATGTGATTCAAAGTAAGTAAAGCCTATTAATATAGTTACTGAAAGTATACAAGACAAATACACCTTTGAAAATTCAAATCCAAATAGATAAATACTACTCAGTGAACATAATGAAATGATTTAATTTTTAAGAAACCATTTAGTCATTATTAGCTTAGTGAAATGACAACCTTCGGTTTGCAAAGTGGAGCATAGGAATCTTCAGGCTAGGAAAACAGTCACTATCAATTTAACATTCAGCATGGTTTCATGGGAAGAATACTGAATTTCAACCTAGATGATCTGAGTTCCAGTTCCAGTTCAAGTAACATTATTTGTAAGAGTATGGCCAGGTCACTTAAACTTTATGAGCCATAATTTCTTGATCTGGAAAACAGGGGTAACAATAATCATATTATTTATCTCTTGAGTTTGTGAGGTATGCACTTTGCAAACCATAAAATGTTATATAAATAGTAAATATTATTTTTATGTACTTTTTCTTTCCCAGAAAATTATATCCATTATGATTTGTTTAAAATTATCAGTGTTTCCATAAAATCCTTTTCCTGGTCAAGTTATCCAAAATTTTTGAAGTATTTCAAATTTAATGAATGAAGTCTTTTGGGGGGAAAAGACCATCATGCTTTTGATACTCTTAAAATGTTTTGTGATCAAAAAATATTCTCAAAGATTTTAAAATAAAACACATGAATAAAATTAAGAATTTGTTAGAATAATTTTGTAGTCATAGTTTTCTAAAAATATATTTTAAATCATAGTCACCTGCTATAATTTAACATTATTTTCATTTTGCATGATGAGCTCACAGTCTTAAATATTAAAATTGACTTATTTAAAGAGATAAAGAAGAATCAGAAGCACCTGCTGAGGAAATTTTAGAGGAAACAAGGGAGCTAAGCCTTTCTGAAAAGAAAAATCAATCCAGATGGGATGTTTCTTCACTGTAAGTTGTATATTTGCTAAAAGAGGTAAATTCTGTATGAGGGTATATGAAAGGTTGGAGGGGAAGATGGAAAAGGAAAGTGTTAACCTTCATATCCTTAATCAGATAACTATACAAAACAGACTACATATCTAACTGTTGAAATTAATCTGGTTATTTAGTAGAAAATTTAGCTCTGAATCACAGTCTTTTAAATGATGCTGTGGTTAGTAGCATCTATAACAATGAGGATGATGATGTTAATGAGGATGATGATAAAAGTGAACTTACTCAATTTCAAATTGTCAGGGGTGAGGGACGGGCTTGAATCTTAAAGAATTAGAATTCTAGTTATCCCTGGATACATAAAATAGCAATGAGAAAGAGTAAAATTTAGTAAGGATGAGTATGCAGGATATGATAGGAAATGGCTTGCTTTACATGAATATGGCTTTAAAAATCTCTTAAATTCTAAGTCCCCAGGTGGCCAGGTGGCATAGTAAGAGCACCGGCCCCAGAGTCGGGAGACCTGGGATAGGTTCCGGCCTCAGATACTTAACACCCACACAAAATAACTGGCTGTATAACCTTGAGCAAGTTACTTAACCGCAATTGCTTAGGGGCGACCAGGTGGCGCAGTGAGTAAGAGTGCGGGCCCCAGTTTCAGGAGACCTGGGATCAGTTCCAGCCTCAAATACTCGGCACCCACACAAAAATAACTGGCCGTGTAACCTTGAGCAAGTTACTTAACCTGGATTGCTTTAAAAAAAAAAAATTCTAAGTCCCCTCACCTCTGAAAAGAAATTGTGTGTGTGTGTGTGTTTCCTTGCAAATCTCATTACTATTACAACTATATAAATGCTAGCTATTATATGCTGTTAATAGTAGTACCTTTATACTTGTAGAAGGTAGAAACCTATTGATTTTCTTCATGGGAGAAATTTCATTTAAAATTGTTATCTTAAGGAGAGGGTAGCAAAATAATGTGTAGCCTGTTGCAATGATACAGCCAGTATTGATGTATAGAGAGTATATAAAGTATAGCAAAGACTATTTAGTATATTTAACAAAAGTAGCATTGATAGCCAACACATACAATGCACTGGCATGATCAGCTTCCTGTATTTGTGGTTTCCTCATAGTTATGACATAGGAGCCACCTGGGCGTGTGACCTCAAGACCTCCTTCCAAAAGGCAAATCTAACCCTGTGGATTTCTGTCATGTTTATTGTACTGTTTGCAGCTTTTATGAGTTTCTTTACAGGCCGATTTTTTCAAAAGCCTGTCGATGCTGCTCCTGTAGAGAACGGGGGCTCCTGGACTTCACTCCAACAAGCTCTTTGGCCTTATACCAAACTCCGACACAATGGGCTCCCACCAGTATAAAGGGCAGCATGCAACAGCAATCACATTTTGAGTTTAAAATCAACCTCTAAATCAGTCATTTTACTCTGGAAAGTTGCTTTATTATTTTAGTATAAAAAGTGAAACATAAAAAACCTCCATCTTTTAGAAATGTTTCTGCCATTCTTATGTTCCTGATAATTTTCTAAAACTAAGCTAATGAATATTGTTCTCTTCTCAAAGTACATAGGAAGCCTGTGATTTTTAGTGAACCTTATGAAGAAAGTTTGTACTGTTTTATCTATTGTGAAATGACAAAGAAATAAAGAATCGTGACAGTTTTAATATGATGGTATTTGAAATTCTCAACATGCCTAAATGTTCTATTGCAGTGCTTTCATTCAAAAATAAAATTTGTATGTAAAAATGCTAAGCAGACAACTTTAATGGGAAATTTAAGTTCTGCTTCTCTAATATTGAGCTGAATGAATACCTGATTTTTTTCAAGTGTACTTGATTCACCAAATCAACAAGTTATAGGCATTAAGAATAAGTTAGCACTCGAACAGAGAGTAGAAGTTTGCACACAGTATCAATAAATAGGTAGTTTGTATTCCTGATTTTCTTCAGTGCATCTTCGCTTGTAAAGTCTTTGATCATGTGATATAAAGTGGAATGAAATTCAGTATCTTCTTGTAATTCTTCTGAGAACGCCTCACTGTATTCATTAATCTTGAGTTTTTGTGCTCTTTCACCATTGAACATATAAAGGGACCACTCTTTATCCCCAACATATTCTTTGTTGAGAAGTTCACTCGCCTACAGAAGGATGAAAGAACAAAGAATTCTGAGAGTCACAAAGCTACCATATTGCCCAGTGGTGAAGGGCTATGTGGACCCTCACTGACACTTGTCCAAAGTGCATCAAAAATAAAAAGTTATCTACATTCTAACTGCCCAGTTAACTCAAAACTATTATATATATATATATATATATATATGTATGTGTATATATATAATATTATAATATATTATGGACATTCAGTGTGGACTGAAAAGTGCCCCGTATTAAGCTGTTGGTAAGATGTTGATAAGATTGTTGAAGATTTTTTCCCCAGGCAGTTCTGAAAATGAGAGAATGCTTATTCATCCAATAATTCTCTCAGAGGAACAAGCACCACAACCATAACTGTGATGTTCATGTGTTAAAAGGCATCTAGTTTGACTTAGTTTTGAAATCACTGTATACAAGACATAGGCATTGGCTCTAAATAAAGTGAATTTGTAGTACTTGGGGATCTGTTAGCATAGCTCGGTTTTTGATAAACTGAAGTTGTTTTAAGTTTGAGCTACAATTTTTAAAATGTTCACAAACATTCCTCCTTCTCTGTCATGAACAAATTCCCCTTCCAGTGGGCTATCTGTGGTAAAGCCCTATATCCTTGCCCACCTCTCCATAAGAGGCTGTTCCTTCTCTCATGCATCCTGATGGAACAGGTTAGGAGAAAGTGAACAAATCCCTTATTCTCCATGGCCACTTGCAGGCATTCTCTTGGCCGCCATCGCTTGGCAACCTTACTTCTTTTGCTATTCACTCCATCCTTGCATATTCCTTATTCTAAATCCTAGTGGAAATAATCTGTCAAGTTACTTTCCTTCCTTTGTAAAAGAGTACAGCACCTGGACCACAGTATTTCTCTCCATACCAGGCCTTGCTCCTCATATCTGGTCATTTTAACCTCCTCAACTCTGATTCCCTACGTCTTCATTAAACTTCATCCAGGTGGCTCAGCTCCTAACATCACTCAAAACTCTTATTTCTACCTTTACTCTACTGAAGCTGCACCCTCAGAGGTTGCCAATAATCTCAACTGTTAAACCCATAGTCACTTTTTCTCAGTCTTCAAACCTTCTTAATCTTTTCTACTGCTTTTGACACTTGTAGTCACTCCTTCCTCCTAGATACTCTTTTCTCCCTAAGATTCCTCACTTCTGGTTCTCTTCTCTGACTCTTCCAGTCCCTCTTCTGGATCATCGTCTGTCTCCTGTCCCCTAAGTACAGGGTCCCAAAAAGTTCTGTGGTGGGTTCTCTTTTTAGCTACACTTCATACTTAGTGATTTTATCTATTCCCATTGGTTAATTATCATCTCTTTAAAAATGACTCCTAAATCTATGTATGAGGCACACTATATAGGTGGTACAATGGGTAGAGTGCCTGGCCTGAAATCAGGAAGACTCATTTTCCTGAGTTCAAATCTGGCCTCAGACACTTACTAGCTGTGTGACCCTGGGCAAGTCACTTAACCCTGTTTGCCTCAGTTCCCTCATCTATAAAATGAACTAGAGAAAAAAATGGCAAACCACCACAGTGTCTTTTCCAAGAAAAATCTAAATGTGGTCACAGCTGAACAACCACAAAAATCTATATATTCGACCTTTACATCTCTTTGAAACTCCAGTCCTACATCAGTTGTCTGTTGAACATCTCTGACTTTATGTTCCATCAATAACTCACTATGTCTTTAAATTCTTCAAGTTTTTTCTATCTCTATTGAAACTTTCATTCTCATCATCATCCAGGGCCATGCTTGGAATCATTCCCAACCTTTCCCTTTCTGTCACCTCCCTTATATAGACAGTTGCCAAGATCTCTATATTATTTCCCTCTTTTGTCCCACCTTTATTCATACAGCTACTACCCTATTTCAAACCTTCATCGCTTGTCAATTTAATCGATCTCTAAGAGTCTCCTTACTTCTAATCTCTCTCCAATCTACCAAAAATAATCTTTCTATAACATAAATCTAACTCTACATTCCCTTACTCAAAGACATTCAGTAATTGTCTTCCCTTTAGAATAAAATGGTAAGCCCTTCCACCATCTGGGTCCAGCCTACCTTTACAGCCTTATTTCACAATAATTCCTTTCACATACTCTCTGTTCCAGGCAAAATGGACTCCTAACTGGTCCCCAAATTTGACATTGATACAAGTCATCCCTTCATGCCTTGAATGCCCTCCCACCTTATCCCTGTCCCTCAAAAAAGCCCAGGTGCCACCTCCTTTGCAAAACTTTCCCAGATTTAGTCCTCCCTCCCTCAAATTCCCTTCTATTTACTTATCTGAGCCCATACTTTTTTTCCCCTCTCCTGCCAGTAGAACAGCAACCCTTCTTTTAGTTAGGGACTTTTTCACATTATTTTAGCATCTAGCCCAGTGCCTTAGGCATTTTAGTGGCTGAGTAAATGTTGGATTGCTTTTAATTAGAGTTTTTTTTCATATTTTAAAAGGATAAATTAACTTTATCTTTCCTTTTTGTTCTGTTCCTGTAAAGGCATTATATAACAGTATCTTCTTTATAATGATATTGTAGGTTGAATTTGGACTTTTTTGAAAATATACCTTAAAAACAACTGCAGAACCAGACTGCTTATTCCATTTACTCCAACTGAAAGAAAAGGCAGATGCCAACAGGGCCATTTGTCGATAAGATTTCATTTCTACTAATGGATCCTGCAATGTAAACACAAAAGGAACTAATCATATACTATGAAAATAAACATTGGCACTATATTCATCACTTGGGGGAGAGAGGATACTTTGGGCAATCAAACCTACTTAGGCATATTTTGTTATATAAATAACACATTTATGTCATGGTATATCTACCCATGCTGTTAGTTTTCTATAATTTTCATGAATATTTAAATTCAGATAAACTGATGTTTGCAAAATGAAAGATCTTTTTTCCCCTTTCTTTTTAAAAAATTGATTTTGTATTTTATTTCCCCCCACTTACATGTAAAAACAATTTTTAACATTCCTTTTTAAAACTTTGAGTTCCAAATTCTTTCCCTTACTCCTTCCCCGTACTCCGCCCCCATTCAGAAGGCAAGCAATTCGATATAGGTTATACATGTGTAACATATAGTCATGCAAAGCATATCTACAATAGTATTGTGAAAGAAAACAGACCAAAAATAAAAAACCTCAAGAAAGATAAAGTAAAAAATAAAGTATGCTTCAATCTATATTCATACACCTTCAGTTCTTTCTCTGGGGATGGATAGCATTTTTTATTATAAGTTCTCAAAATGAAAGATTTTTAAT
>NW_027186546.1:4044558-4056926 GCF_028583685.1 Petaurus breviceps papuanus
ACGCACAGAGTAGTGAAGCGGCCAGCAGTGTGGGTCACAGTAAGTATCTGAGGTCATGTCTGAATTCAGAACTTCCTGATTCCCAGTCCACTGTACAGCATGGCTGCTGTTGTCCACTGACTGCAGGCTTGGAGAGGGGGAAGTATTCCTTGGGTGCAGCCTTTTGACGGAGTCCAGTTTTTACAGAATAAATCATTTTATTAAGGAGATTTGTTCTGTGAAGTTTGCATTCAGGCAAAAGGCTGCCCTTGAGGGCCTAGAAGGCCACAAGTTCCCCACCCTTGGCCTTTGAATGCTTCCTCTGACACTATCTGAGTGACGGCTTCCTCAACAATAAAATAGGGGCAATCATACCTGCAAAACTTCCCTAGCAGAGCCTGGAGGCTCCAATGAGGTAACAAATGAACTTAAGCACCTTGCAAACCTTCAAGCATTATATGTCATTTACTATTCTTGTAAATGCTTAGTTCATACCCTCCATTGACTAAGTGGGGAGGGTCTAGATTTTTCATCCTAAAGGTCATTGAGGGGACTGTGGGTTTTAATTAGAGGATTAAGCTTCAGAGAAAAGTAACTGTTACAGTCACAGCATTTAGAGCAAATGCTGGGAAGTTAGAGACCTGGACTAAGTTTCTAATCCTGCCAGGGATTCCCATAGAGTAGAAGATTAAAGGGACAAGCAGTTTTATTGATTCTTCTTCCTCTTCCTATGCCCCTGATAAGTGAGGCTGTCAAATCCTGGTGAGCTCCTTAAAATCTGAGTGTGTATGTGTACATACATCTATATGTACATACATATGCATATAAAATATGATGTGTGTACATATGTATATATTCACATACATTTATGCATATATAAGTAATGTTATCTTCAGAATCATCAACCAATTTAATTTTGAAAGAATCATTTTTACCTTGTTATTCACAGCAACGTAAGCATGAGAGTACTCGGATGGGAAGACATTTAATCCAGTCTCTTTCATAGCAATTATTAAAGAAGTAAGAGTCATCCATTTTCCTAACAAATGAGAGAGGTCGTAATCATCTCCGAGCTCAACTGCAGCTAGCATACACTGGTTATCCTGTTTTCAAGAGAAAAAATACATTTTTTTTTCAAAATAAAATAAACTCCAAAAAAGAATATGCTTATTTGGGAAAAATAATTTACATTATTTTAAGTTTTAATGAATCTTTTAAAAAATTTCTTTATGCTATTTCGAATCTTCTAGTCCCAGTTCTGCCACTGATTATGTGGTCTCAGGAAAATTACTTAGATTCTCTAAGTTTTCTTTTCCTCATCTATAAAATGAGAATGGACTGGATGAACTTAAAGACTCCCTCCAGCTTTAAGTTCTATGATCTAAGTAATAGGAGTTGATCTACCAAATGAATTATATATTCTGTAATATTTTGAGTATTTAGCTAAAATAGTCTATTCCATAGAAACCATTTTTTTAAAATTTCCAGTTCTGTTAAATTTTAACACAAGGCTGTGAGTTATGGTTAAGTTTCTTGAGTGCATTGATTGTGGTAGGAAGTTCTTACATGGGAGTTCCTAATTAGATGAAATTATAGATCTGGACCATGCCTTGCCCTATCCCACCTCCCAATAAAAACCTGTAGCAGTGATAAGGAAATGTGATCCAGTTCTAAATACAGGTAAACTGGCAAATATGTCTATTGTTGTCCTACTCAACTAGAAGTTGAGCAAGACTAAAGTTTAATGTCATCCAGACCTTTGTGCTAAATTCACATAATGTGTAATCTCACAGATGTCATTTCTCTCTGATGGGCAATATGGGATTGGCTGTTATTCAGCCATGTCTTACTCTTCACTACCCCATTTGGGGTTTTAACCTTGGCAAAGATACTGGAGTGGTTTGTCATTTCTTTCTCCAGCTCATTTTCCAGATTAGAAAATTGAGGCAAATGTGGTTAAGTGACTTGTCCAAGGTCACACAGCTAGTAAGTATCCACTGTGCCACCTAGCTGTCCTTATTTTGGTTGGTTAACTGCAAGGAAAAGCACCAACTTTAAGTTAGGGATTTCAGTCATAAGGCTGAGAAATCAGACTGCTTCTTTAAGGGAGGCTAGAGCAGAAACACTTCTCATTCACTATTTTGTTTTCTTTCTAAAAATATTTCATTAATACTCTTTTCCTTTCTGTACCACTGTTAGTTTATATATTCCTACTATTGGGGAATGACTAAACAAATTTTAAAATATGAATGTGATAGAATATTATTTTGTCATTAAGAAATAGTGAAATGGATGGTTTCCAAGGAAACTTGGGCAGACCTACATGAACTGATGTAGAATGAAGTGAGCAGAACTAGGAAAACAATTTATACAAACATAACAGCATTATAGAGAAAAACAACTGTGAAAAATTTTATTATTCTGATCAATGCAATAATAGCCATGAATTGATAACAACAAAGATGAAATATGCCATTCACCCCTCCTGACAGAGGTGAATGTAAAATCGAGAAAGAGGCATACATTTTTGAACATGACTAATATAGGATTTCTTTCCCCAAACTATGTAGCTATATATTGAGAGCCTTATTTTCTATTTTTAAAAATTGCTCAATGGTGGTAGAATAGTAGGAAAAGCAGATTACCTTTTTTTTTTGGAGGGGGGAAGATAAGGCACTTGGGGTTAAGTGACTTGCCCAAGGTCACACAGCTAGTTAAGTGTCAAGTGTCTAAGGCCAGATTTGAACTCAGGTCCTCCTGACTCCAGGGCCGGTGTTCTATTCACTGTGCTACCTAGCTGCCCCCGTATTAACTTTTAAATGTTTGTTAATTGAAAAAATAAAAGCACACTTTTATAAAAAGATTTTTTTTTTTCCCCTGGCACTTGGTTCATAATCAAAGTCATTCTCATTTGGTCAAGCTTATCAAAACTTGCATAGCCGTCAAGAATCCAAGATCACTTTCCTACTAACAAAGAAGAATCAAAATGAAAGTTGGAGAATCTCAAAGCAATACTGAAAGGGACTTCACAGACCATCTAGTCCAGCACTTGCCTGAGGAAGAATTCCTTCTACAATGCCCTGTCCAGCCCTTGTCTGGAGGATCCATCAAGCCTCTGGTTGCAGAGTTTTAGTGAAGGGGCACTTACTACTTTTGGAAACGATCAATGTTGTTTACTAGTTTTAGTCACGTGACCGCATTTGGGGTTGTTGTTTTTTTTAAAGCAATTGGGGTTAAGTAACTTGCTCAAGGTTACACGGCCAGTTATTTCTGGGTGTGGTGCTGAGTATCTGAGCCTGGATGTGATCCAGGTCATCCCGACACTGGAGCCGGTGCTCTTACTCGCTGAGCCACCTGGCCGCCCCTAAGCAATTGGGGTTAAGTAACTTGCTCAAGGTTACCCGGCCAGGTGTTTCTGGGTGGGTGCTAAGTGTCTGAGCCCAGGATTCGATCTCCAGGTCTTCTCAACACTGGAGCCGGTGCTCTTACTCGCTGTGCTACCTGGCCGCCCCAAATTTGGGGTTTTCTTGGCAAAGGTACTGGAGTGGTTCACTATTTCCTTCTCCAGTTCATTTTACAGATAAGGAAACTGAGGTAAAAAGGGTAAAGTGACCAACCTAGGATCACACAACTAATAAGTTTCTCAGGCTGGATTTGAACTAAGGTCTCCCTGACTGCAGCTCTCTATCCACATTGTAATACTTCACTGCCCCCTTTCCAATTTGGGATGGCTCTAATTGTTAATAATTTTTTTTTCCTTTCCATCACACCAAACTATAACACTCTACTTCTACCTCTTGCTTCTACTTAGGTGCTCAGAAACCCAGCAAAATCTAAGCAAACTCTCAGTTTTCATTCCTCTACATGACAAATGAAGCTAAATGCTTCCTCTTCCTTTTGAATAGTGAAATTGTCACTAAGGCAAGCCAAAAAATTATCAGCTGCTCTGCTTTTAGCAAAGAGAGAGGAAAGAGGTAAAGGGAAAAGATGGGGAGAGAAAGAATAACAAGGGGAGGAAAAGAATGCAATGGAGGAAAACAGGAAGAGAGACTAAGCTCCAGAACATGTTCAAATAATTAAGCCGCCCATCACTACCATATCATGATTCCTTGAGAGGCCAGGAATATTGTTTTCTAAACTCATTTATTTTCTCTTTTCATCCAAGGGAAAAGATGTTAATATCATTTATACTCCTATCTGCTGATCCGCTATTTTAACTCTGATATTTCTTCAGATCTATATCTTTTTTTAATGTGATATACTGTATAACACTATTTTGCAAACCCTTCATTTCCCTTCTTCCCCCTAATGCCCACACCCATGACCTTTAGCTAGCCTGTTCCTTGTGAATAAAGTCTCCCTTTCAAAGTTATATTTCAGTTATATATTCATAGGTCTTATCCCATCAACTCACTAAGTTTCAGTGATACCTTTGTAGTCAAAATTACCTCAGTGTGCTAGGATCTTGAGTTTCTTCCTTACCACCTATACATGGTACATCTGTGCAAAATTATCTGAAACCATGTCTTTTATTGCAGAGTCCTTTCATGGAATTTGTCTCCTGTCAACTACTGTATTTTATATAATGCTTTTTATTTTATATTATCTATATTATATTTTATATATAACCCATATAATATATATCTGTATATTACCTATATTATAGTTTTATTTTATATACTGCTTATATACCATATTTTATATACTCACTATTGAGTTATTTTATTTGACTACTGCTATTGTTTGCCCTAGCCTCTCTCATGGCATCTAATTTAATAGAACCCACATTTTTGTTATTCCCCTTCTTTTTCAGTTTAAATATACTTTGATTAGATTTTCAAAATTCTGGGCAAATGTACTTTTGCTAACCCTTATTAGAAACACTCCATCATTGGCCAAGGATTCATCATGATGCCAATATTTTAAGCTATGGACCAGAAATCCAAATCCCATTCTAAGACATCATTTTCTCAGCCAGCCACAGATTCGTATCCAATAAAAATTCTCTTCTGAAGTACTTGCATTTGATTGGCAGCAATAATGAAAATCACTTATGTTTGTTTTAAGAAATGGCAGGTCTACACATGTTCAAAGATATTTTGAAAGCAAAGGCTGAAAATGCTGGAAAGGGTTGGCTAGGTGGCACAGTGAATAGAGCACCGGCCCTGGAGTCAGGAGGACCTGAGTTCAAATCTGGCCTCAGACACTTAACACTTACTAGCCATGTGACCTTGGGCAAGTCAACCCTAATTGTCCTGCCTTTCCCCCTCCAAAAATAAAAAAGAAAATGCTGGAGAGTGGGGGGGTGAATATGGCAATAATACCCTAAAGGGTAAAAAAGAACAGAGAGGATGGGTGGCACAGGTGGAAAAATGAGCCTAAGAGGAGAGACATCCTCTGGGACCAGAAAGCAGGATGAGAAAATAGGTGCTGGGATGAAGTGGTAATTAAAGCTAAATGTGTCCCCGATGCAGATCTCTGCAGTATTCAGAGTGAAGCTCATCACCATCATATTATTATATCCCATTTAATAAGATCATCTACTGAGAGTAAGGCCAGGAAGTGAGAGAATGTGAGCAGAAAGAACACAGGGTTTTAGGCAAGAGGGGAGAAATATGGAATAGAGCTAAAGGGAATGGGCTAGAGAGTCAGCACAACATTAACCAGGAGTTACTGGATAGTAATGAGAACTCAGTTGAAGTTCTATATCAGTTATAGTGAAAAGTTAACTGGCTTTAGAGTAAGGGATTTGAATTCAAATTCTGGCTTTATTGTATGTCCTTTGGCAAGCCATTTAGTTTCTCTGGGCCTCATTTTCCTTATCTGTAAAACGAGGGGGTTAAACATGATGATTTTCTAAGTTCCTTTCTAGTTCTAGATCTATTATCCTGAACCCACTTTTAATAGACATCATTACTTGAATAGATATTTTGCTTCATCCAACACTTCCTTTCATAGTTCTGGAAAATGAAGAGTACAGTGATGGGTCCCTGCAATACGTGTTGTAGAATATCTTTGAGTTGCTATACTCAAAAACTTTAATGGATCTTGATGGTGTAGACTCCAGCAATATAGATAACACCCCACACATACCTGTCTATCCTGTGCCACCTTTTTCAATGTCCTTCTATAAATCTGCCTTGGAGGTCCATTCAATGTTCTAGGAGTCTTTCTTGTACTCTCTTAATATTGCATAGATAGCAATGGAATAGCAGACCGTCCACTGATGGTTCCTTCTATAACTTCACGACCAACTTAGCCTTTTTTCTAGTAACACATTTCTCTGATGCCCACCTTTATACTGTTTCTCTTGTGTAATACCTTTAGACTTGTTGGAGCCCATTCATACCCATCATAAACTTCTCCACTGCCCTTAAATTCCTTAGAGATTATGTTACTATGGCAATCCATAATCCAAAGCCATACATCAGAATACTGCTTCCTAAAAGATGGACCTTTGCTTCAGAAAGAAGTTGGGGGAGATTAAAACAACCATGCATTGCTAGGGAAATACATAATCTTCTTCTTGATAAATTCTTGACCCAGCTCATTGTCCCTTTCCAAAATTTGTCAAAGACAAGGTCTATGGATCATTGTCAAACGTGTTAAATCCCATAATTTCTAATTTATAAATTCTGAATGAAGACTTTTAAATGGAATTATAAAGTAGTAATATCTTTAAGCACAAAGCAGAAACAATCACAAGCTAGGCACATATATTCATTTTACAACATAATAAAAATACCTTAACATACAACTTTTAGGCCCATAATAATTTACCTTAATTTGTATGTCAATATCGGTAAATGTTGTAGTAATATTTAAAACTGCTTCATTCAGATTAAGTGGTCTCAGTTCCCATGACTCATATGGCATATGAATATGAATATCTTGAATCAGTGTGACAGGATAAACAGATTCCAAACTGAATGACACAATCCTTTCCTTCAAGTTATAAAAAAGCTTGACAAAGCCATCAGTTCGCCAACTTTTGCCTTTACAGTAAACAGGGGAAAATTATGTGAATTTTTCATATAAAATAAATTCAATAGAAATTAAGAGACTCTGAAATGGCAGATTTTTCCAGCAGAATAATTTTCTATTGAAAAAAGAGCATTTTCCTTAGAAAATGAAATAGACACAAATTATATCACCTTCTATGTTTTTATTCAGTTGCTATTATATGTGTTCTCATTCATTCCACTAACTTCTCAGTACGGATGATCTGTAAAACATGGTGTTTGGTAAAATAAAAACAGGGATGAATTCATTACATGTCACCACCATCGTCTGTGTGAGGTGACTTCTTTGATACTATCGCTGGTAATGCAGTCATTCTACCATTAGGTTACATAGCAAGACAGTAAGGCTGTCATTCCAGCATAATCAAAATGGTGAAATAAACCAATTTTATTACTTCTGGTTTTTCAAACTTTATTGTTAACATACATAACATAAAACTAGATGCTGATTACTACCATGTTAAATTTAATATGTATTTTAAAACAAGGGAGACGAGGGAAGGGAAAGGAAAGGGAGAGAGGGAAAGGGGGGAAGTACGAAAATGTTTACTCTCTCCACTTTACAGATGAAGAAACAATGGGAGATGGAGTGACTTTCCAACAGTCACAAAGCTTAGAGACTCACACTACTTAGAGACAAGACTTCAATCCTGGTAGGTACAATCTCCATTCCCTTTTCTTCCCCCATGCAATTGTAGTCCTAGAATTGGTTTTACATATTTTCAAGCTTGATTCTGAATGAAATACTTATCTTTTCTTTCTCTTTTCCTGTGTAATTTTATGACCATACCTTCTGCATCCCACCGTGCAACCATAGGCTTCTCAAAAAACACTACATTTTTATTTATTTCAATGATGAATTCAATAGGTGGGTAAGAGCTTTCCGTTTCAGGAGCATCATCTGTGATCTCTGGAGGATACACAAAATTCTGTAATCCTCCACTGATGAGCTTTTAAAAAAAGACAGACATTACTAATGTAGGAAATGTCTCATGGAATTTCTAAATATTAGAAATGGTATTAAACCTGATAGACATCAATATCTTGAATGTCTTATAGCTGAATCTCATTTTACAAAGGATGCCATAAGGTTACATTGGGGCGAGTCAAAACTACAGAGAGCCCAGACTTCACATTGTCCAGTTCTCACAGTTTTCTCACAGATCCAGCAGTCAGGGCCAGGTAGTGTATAGAAAGCTGGCCTTGGAGCCAGGACCTTGCAGGGTTCACTGCTGCTTCTGTCACTTCACCTCACAGTGCTCCCTGAAACACTTCCCTGAGACTGTTGCAGAGAAGTTGTTGATCTGCATCGGTAGAGAGAGTTTCCTCATCTGCAAGTTCCTTGTACTGGTGAGAACACGGGCTCAGTGCGTATCCCCATCTGGTCTTCCTTTGAATATTTAATAACTGGCTATTATGTACAAGTGCTAGATACTACAGACAATTCCAATAAGTAAAAGACACCACCACATAGAGAGCCAATATCTATCTTAAGGAGAAATGGGATATATCCAGTGAGGTGCTGGTTCTCCAAAAAACACATAACAGATGAACAGAGCACACACTTCTAAGTTCAGTTGGTATTATTAACTTTTTTCCCTCACTTTCTTAAGTCTAGACAATCAATAAAACAATAAATCAAGTCCTGATTTGTAGCATTTGCTGATTCCCATGGTATAAAAATGCTCATTTTGGAAATGTAACAACCTGCTCTCTTGAGTTGTTTTGTGCTAGCTCCAGAACACACACACACACACACACACACACACACACACACACACACACGGATAGTTAGTATATATGAAGTGCAGTCTCTTTACCCCACTTTCAAATCTTTCCCACAATCAGTCCCCAATCTACTTTTCTAACTTTACTCACACCTCTTGCCTCGACATGGTCTACACCTGATGGACTCTCCTGCTTACACTTTTGTGAGCACAAATTCTACTTTTCTATGTCTGTGAATGTGTCCATGACATTTCCTAAACCTGAAATGTCATTTTCTCACATCTACACTTATGGAAATCCTATCCATCCTTCATGACTCAACAAAAACACCACCTCCTCCAGGAAGCCTTTCCTAATCTCTCTGGCCAGAAGCAACTGATCCATCTAGCAACGACCACTTAGGAAGCACCCTGTTATGCCAGGTACTTTCTAGTCGTGGATACAAGTACAAAGAATGAAAGAATCCCTATTTCCAACGGTCTTACATTGTAATGGAAGAAAAAAGGACCTAGATCAATACATGCTTACTTAAAGATGTGTGTGTGTATCTAAACACATACAACATAAACATAAAGTTAATAAACTCAAATACATACAAAGCAGTTAAATATACAGTAGTTTGGGAAGAGAGGCATTAGCCACTGAGGGGATGCAGAAAAGCTTCCTGGAGAACCTTAGTCATCCACTGTATGGTACCACTGGTAGTACCTCCCAGCAGCCTTTGCAAGGATGCTCACAGGAGGATCTCACTGCATCCATCATCCTAAAGAGGATTTATTAAGTACTGTTTGTGTGCCAGGTCCCATGTTAGGGTGTGGGGACCTAAGTACAAAGAATGAAAAACCTCTAATGTAGTCAAGGAGCTCATATTCTAGTGAACTCACATGGTTATGTAGTCCTTCTCCTATGTACTTACATACTCAACTATATTAGAGTTCTTTGTGGATGTGGCAGGTTGTGTCTATTCCCCAAATGACAAGCTTGGCTTAGCCTGGAAGTGTGAAGCTTCTAAGGATGGGCATGCTGGGGGTGGGGCAAAAGGCAGCTAAGCCTCTGCAAAAGAGTCAAAAATCATCTGGGATAGAAATGACATGGATACAGCAAGAAAGGGGACAGGCGCTGAAGTTTTCTTTTTAACACACAAGAGAAAAGAAAACAAAAGGAAGGTGAGGCGAAAAGAGCCTGCTCTGTCTGTATTTTTGGTTAGGAGGCTGCAGTGTCTCTGGGTAGGAGCTGGTTTGTGAGACAGGGAAGCTGAACTGCCCCAAGACAACCCAGCTCATTGTAGCTGCTGGTGAATCTATTTAGTTCTGCAACTGAGAGAAGCCCTCTACAATCAAACTCAATATGAGTTTCCTTAAATCAGTCTGTCAATATTTATTAAGTATTTACTACGTGCCAAGAAGTGTGCTTCGTGCTAGGGATACAGAAAGGCAAAAGGAGTCCCTGCCCTCGAGGAGCTTATTATATTCTAATGGAGGAGACCATATACAAGTAACAAGTATATTTATCTACAGAGTTGACAGAAGGTCATCTCAGAGGGGAAAGCATTAGAATGCAGGGGGACCAGGAAAGAGAGACTGGGGCTGGATATATAGAGGGGTCATCTTCACAGAGATGATCATTGAATCCATAGAAGCTGATGAGGTCACCAAGTGAGAGAGGGCTCAGGACAGAGCCTTGCTAATCCACAACTAGTAAATGGTTTTAAAAATAGGAGATCCATGATGATCCATATATAGGAGAGGCCAGACAGACAGGAAGAGAACTAAAAGAGATCAGTAACATTAAAGCCTGTAGAGTATTTTAAGGCAGTGAATGTTACTATCTGTCTAAGTGCCCTCTTCACTAAAATTACACTTAGTCTGGGCTATACACACAAACTCTAAGCTTACACACAGTAGATATAATTAAATTAATTAAATTTTCTGATGAATATGATGGTCAAAAAAAATTAAATCAATAAAAAACATTCTGTTTATCCATCTATAAACATATTCTAAGGATTAAAAATTGGGTTGACAGAACTTATTAGATTTTACTTTATAATTTTCTTTTCTGACAGA
Source organism: Petaurus breviceps papuanus (assembly GCF_028583685.1). Classification (NCBI taxonomy): domain Eukaryota; kingdom Metazoa; phylum Chordata; class Mammalia; order Diprotodontia; family Petauridae; genus Petaurus; species Petaurus breviceps. The sequence goes on from NW_027186546.1 coordinate 4,055,354, forward strand.
TTTTCCATTTAACATTTTATTTATATTTTCAGAGTCTATAAATATAATGTTAGGTCCTTTAAGAAAAGGTAAAAATTACCAGGATAACTTTTTTAAATGATTATGTGCCAAAATCTACCTACTTCCACAATGGTCCAGCCTTTTATTTGTTTACACTGGGGGGGAAGCTGTAGTATATTCAAATGGTATATTCCACCCAGTGGCATGAATCCTTTTAAGTCAACTGCATCCTCGTCAACAACAGCTTCAGCAACAGCATCTGATAATTTCTCTGGTAATGTTGCCACTGGAACTAAAAGTTGATCATATTTTGAATTAATTCAGGTCCTGAATATTAAAAAAAAATCATTTTCTCGAGAAGATTATCAAAAGATTATGAAGATACTATACATGAAACAATTTGGGTTTAAACAGTTACTAATATTAAAGCTTTTTAATGGGTTAGTTCAGAAATCTCCTGTATTTAGCAGGTTTTTAAAATTTTGAACATACTAAGGTATCCATCTAATCCCCAAATTAGCAGAATTTCAAATTGGACACATAAATTCATTTACATCAAATCTGTAGGTCATCAAAGCTCTGCGTAGATTCAGCAAGGGGAAAGCATGCATTGTAAAAAAATAAATAAGAGAAGCATTGGCTTAGACACTCTCTAAAGACAGTTTCAGCTGCAGCATTCTTTGCTTCTCGGCTAACAATCACACAAAATTTGTAAGGTTGCCTAAAGTGTTCAATTAAAAAAAATTTTTTTTTTACTTTTCTGGTAAATGAAAGATGAAGGTTGTAGTTGGTTTTAACCTGTGGAGATCAGGCACTTAATATTAATTAAAACTCCTAAGGAAGCTTTTAATTGAACCATGCAAAATATGTGACCTTCTATCCACTTTGACCCATTCTACTCTCTCCTCTCATCCTCGGTTACTTTTGTAGTCATCATTTCTTGGAAGAACGCAAGAAAGAATACTGTCCAAAAAGGATCCTCATGGAATGAGTGTTAGTTACTTTTGGCCCATGCTATAAAGATAGTGTTCCATTGAGAGAGTTTGCTGCATAAATCAAGTCATCATCAGATGAGTCATATTGGCTATAAGAAGCTTATTTAATTTTTTAAAATTATGGAAAGGCTAGAAAGATGGTAGCATGGATAAGTAGAAGGAACGGACACTGTTAAAAACACTGGATTTGGAGCAGAGGGCTTCTTTTCAAATTCCAACTCTATCATTTACTATCTGTGTGAACTTGAGCAAGTCACAATCTTTCTGGACCTGTTTCTTCATCTGTAAAATGAGATAATTGGGTAAGGTCCCTTTCACAGCTCAACTTATGAACCCATGATCACAATTGTGGTCCCATGTAAACTACAGACTCTCCAGTCCTTTGGGAAATTAATCCACTCATCTTTGGACTTCCTTAGTATCATGCCATATTGATTGGGGACTGAGTGAATGTAAACTTACTTAACCTATTATTATCTAATTGATCATGCTTCCCCTTCACATCCCATGTCTAATCAGGTCATTTTGCGTTTTCCCTGCCTCCTTGTGCTTACCTTTCTACACACACACACACACAC
>NW_027186546.1:4057026-4073704 GCF_028583685.1 Petaurus breviceps papuanus
CTCTCTCCCTCCCTTCCTCCCTCCCTCCACCAATATATATGCATTCCAATTCTTGTTCTGGGGACAGTAATCCAATCACTACAACTATTGCTTCCTGAAACAGTATGTCACTTAACTGCCCAGTAGATCATCTCATCATCCCTTTGACACCCCAGAGCAAACTCCTTGTTACTGGCTGCTATTCCCCTGGATGTGTAATCCTGCCTTATTAGAATGCATGCTTCTTGAGAGCAGACTGTCACTTTTTGCATTTGAATCCCCAGCACTAAAGCTCAGTGCCTAGCACATAGTAAGTGTTTTTTCATTCACTGATTAAAAATTTCCAAGTGTGTTCTGGGGAGAGGGAAATGAGGAGGCGGTGAAAGAACCTGTCGTGAAAATATACCAAATTATAGAAAAATACTCAGAGAGAGAAGTATTTATTAAAAGAAGACGTAAAGTTGCTTAAGTGCTCAAATACATAAATCTTGATGGTCTTTTATTTACATCTTCCAATACATCCAATGAATGTGCAAAGGACTTGCCTCACTTCCTCCTGACATCACAAGGATATTAGTGGAAGACCTTGACTATCTACTTATTGGACCTTGCTTCTGACACATGACCAGCCTTACACCAATCTATATACCTCCTTTCAGGTCTATATAAAAGGTCAAGTTAATTAGAACACATTTATATATGTATACAAACATATAAGACTCTCATTTTTATATTTCCAAATTATAATAATATGTATTTGGAAGACTTCTAAGGTCCCTCCCACCTCTAAACCTATTAATCCTATAATCTTATTTTGATGAGAAGAAAAAAAAGATTAAATCCATAAGCTTCAATTACTCAAAAGAATGATAATTTGAGAGCTTACCTACTGATAATGATTCAACCTTTAATGATTTTGTTTCAGTTTCCTCTTTCTTTGCTTCAGCTTCTTCTTTTAATGAGGTAGTACTCTAGGGAAAACATATTCACGGGTATATTAAATTTAACTCAATAAAATTGTATTAAAAAGAAGACTATTATGGGCAGGATTCTATGTTAGAAGATAGGGAAGATGCAAAAAATAAGCAAGATATTATTCCTGTCTTCAAGGAACTTACAATACATATGCAAAGTCATGATATAAAGTGGAACAAGAGGGGCAAGTAGGTAGTGCAGTGAATAGAGCACCAGCCCTGGAGTCAGAAGGACCTGAGTTCAAATTCGGCCTCAGACACTTAACACTTATTAGCTGTATGACCTTGGGCAAGTCACTTAACCCCAATTGCCCTGCCCTTCCCCCTCCAAAAAGACAAAAAAAAAAAACAACCAAAAGAAAGTGGAACAAGGTAAGTGCATAAAAACAGTATAAACAGCTGCAAACTCATGAGATTTGCTGAAGTAAAGATTAATGGAAACTCAAGAACAGTTCTAGGTGAAAGTTGTAAGGAATACAAACTGTGTCAGGGGTAACACCTCTAGTCCTGATTCCCATTGGCAAGCTATGGTACTGGAGGATGGCTGACTACTCTTCCTCTCACAGTCCTAGGGATAGCCTTGAGAAAGTCCTCAATGTACTCATGAGCCGCCACTCAGGATGCCCCCCACTAATTATCAGTGGGCCAGTTGGCATTAATGAGTTTTTTTTTTTAGGAAGGGATATTTACTAAGCAGATATAGTGTCTGCCCCCAAACTGAAGGCTCCTTCTCCCCTTGCACATGTGAGATCCCTGGGAAGAAAGGACTCGAACTTATAGAGTATATGTGACAAAGAGTAACTCATACTTCCTGGGTTACTGGAGGCCCTTTTCTCTCTTCATGGATTTTTCATGAAGTCTCTTAAATAGAACTCTTTTGGGCTCAGAAGGCCTATAACCTTCTGACATCTCTGCGTCTAGCTTGTCCATGGTGTGTCTCAGTCCCAGTGCACACACTACCATCAGCCACTTTTGTTTCAGGTATACTGCTTATAGTGATGAGAAGTCCAAGTTGTCTTCTAATCTTCCAAAGTTCACAAAGTCATCCTCTAGTCAAGGGTGTGTGCGCGCACGTGTGTGTGTTACTCCCTGTAATGTAATGCCAAGGAAAGGTAACTTCCCAAGGTTCAAAATACCAGCATAGGTGCTCTCCATTTTATTCAGTGACCAACCAAGAACAGAGAAGATCAAAACATGACATCATTCAAAATACAGCATTTACTAAGGGTGATTAAATAATCTCCAAGGCCTACCCCACCCCAGGACCTTCCAATCATTCAATCAATTACAAAGTCCCTGTTCTAAATACTATTCCACCCCTAGGCTGTACCTTCATTTAGTCCACCACAAAGCCCCTCTTCTCAAATGGAGATTAGTTTCCAATCTAAGTAAAATACATTCATTGTTCAACCATAGAACACAAAAAGGTCAAAAGTTCACCACCCCTGGATCACAATTGAATCTACCCCAAGAGTTACATCAAGTTTAAGCACAGCACTTAATACCCAAATGGAGGTCTTTTCTTCATCTTGACAGAAGGCAAGTTCTCAGCAATCTTAGTTCCTGGGGAGACAAGGCTTAGCAAGGCCACAAGACACATTGCCAGTCCCTTCATTAACTCATCCTCTGTCTCTAGAACAGTCCTAGAACCCCTGAAAACATTAGCAAAATCCTCTCCCAGGATTTCTGTAAACATACAACAAGAAAATCCTTCTTCAGGGCTTCTGAACCAACAGAAAGGTTCCCAGACCCCTGCAACAACAGCACTGTCCTTCACCAGTGGACAGTATTCACTCTCTGTCTGCAGGACAGTCTCAGTAGCTCTGAACCAACAGAAAGGTTCCCAGACCCCTGCAACAACAGCACTGTCCTTCACCAGTGGACAGTATTCACTCTCTGTCTGCAGGACAGTCTCAAGCCAACAGCCAGGTTCCAGGACTTCTTCAACAAAAGGACTGTCTTTCACCAGTGGACAAATCTGGCAAAACAGCATCAAAACAGACAGACAAAGTACCAGCAAAACAGCCATGTCTCCTCAGTCCTTGGTAGCTCAGGGCGCAGGTCTCAAAAGTCCAGGGCAATTCAAAGTGGCCCCCAGCAATTCTATCAGTCTCTCTCTGCCTCCACGAGGTGCTGCTTCCAAAAAGTTCTTCTGCCTCTCTCTTGTCTCTCCAAATCTACATCACCAGCTCCTCCCAGTTCAGGACTTTCTTTTCACATCAACAAGTCCATCCCACAGGTGGGATTAACAAGCTCAGGGTTTTAACACAATCAATTTGAAAACCAAGCCAATACAGGGGAATCTTTCTATTCCATTACTATCACACTCCCTTGGGGTTCCCTTTACTGCTTTCTAATACTGGAGAAAGAGGTCTTCATCCTTAGAGACTGTTTTCCTGCTGGAATCAACTCTAATATACATAGGTTGGGATTTAAGTCAAATTCAGTCAATCCCAGTACTTGTTCTGAGTGTCATCATCTGATTTCATCCAATGGCTCCAAAGCACTTTGACACTCCTAAATTGATTAAGGACATATTCACACTTAGTTTATACCTTTGATCAATAATTCTAACTCAGAGCTGCTGTTACCTGATAAAGGTAAAGGTCATAAAGCAACTTATTCATTATACTGGGGCTCGAGTATATAGCACCCTTCTTATGCTAGTACTTCCCAACTCCCAATAACATTCCTATGACCTTCCTTCCTTGCCTTGGGTGCTCCTTACCTTTATTTTCTTGTTCACTAAGGACTTTACAAAGCATCTGAAATCCTATCATGTAAGCCATGCCTATTCTGTCTAGCATGTCTGATCTTGCAAGTAGTATTAAAAATATCAGACTGAGTGTCAAAGTATGTCTTCAGAAAACTTCAACAAATGTCTTGGGAGGTAGGTATTATTATTATCCCTATCTTACAAATGGGGAAATTCAGGCAAAGAGACGCTGAGTGACTTGCCTTGGAACACACAGCTAATAAACGGCCAGGTCTGAACTTAGGTCCTTCTGACTCCAAGCCTGGGGCTACCTAGCTGGCTCTCTTAATCTTTAGTTTACTTGTCTGTTTAAAATGGGAATAATAATACCTTCCTTTTCTGCCTCAAAGGACTCTCATAAGGATTAAAAGATATATAAGAAAGTACATTATGAACCCTAAATATCTGGAAACATAAGATATTACTATCTTTTTATAAACATGGAAGGATACACATTTATGTGTCCTCTGTGTCTATATTCAATACAAGTTTATTTTATCTCTGTATTAAATAAACTTAGGGAATTAGGGAATGTGTCTAATCTTAACTTTGTAAGGCCCTAATGATGAGTGCTCTATGGGCACTTAATTTCTGGTGATAATTATAACAGTTGAGGTTTTATGTTATTTGTATAAAGCCACTATACTTACACTGGACTATTTTAAAAGTGTAATATGTAATAATCAGAAAGTCAATATTGTCTTTGTCACAGAACAAATACTCCTTGTATAGCTTAATAACTGTTCTACTTCCCAAAGGTGTGGGAGGTGGGGGGTAAGGGGGTATCAATTAACTGAAACATGGTATTCAGAGCCCTCTACTGGCAAACAGAAATAGAAACAATAAAAAAGTCAATGCTATATTATTTGTAGCATGTCTTAATTTGCACTATATCCAAGATTATCTACCATACGTGAGTATACACAAAGAGATAGATTCTTTTGTGTCATCAAATAAATGTATGAATGCAAAAGATGGATTGGTCATTTGGCAGGAGTGGAGGATAATCGAGGCAGCCCATGGACTCTGCATGTCTCTGAAATGTCTGGCAAAATCAAGGAAGGCTCCAGCATATTGCCCATTAGTGAATTTATGAGACGGTGGGAAACCCAGAAGAAAAAAGTAATTCCACAAGTATAAGCAGAAAAGAACGTCCTGGGCACAAGGACTACAAGAGTGCCCAGAGGAAATGAAGTGAGATATAAAATACAATATTAAGTGAAATTATATCTAAGGAAGAAAGAATGGGAAGGAGAAATAAGAGTGTAGAACAAAAGATGGTAAACCGCCTTGCCCAAGAATTTGAAATCCCTGAAAACCAGAATGGGCCAAAGAAAAAGCAGTGGCTATATGACGGCCAAAAATTTTAAAGCAAAATGAAGACTAAAAAAAAGACATTAAGAAAAGGAGTGTAGTATATGCTATCTAAAATAATTGACCTGGAAATCAGGTGAAGAAGAAATAATTTTTAAATCATCAGCTAACCTGAAAACCAATGATTAAAAAACAAACAAACCCATTTACCTTATCAGGACATCATAAAGAAAAACTTCCCAGAATTTTTAGAACCAGAGGACAAAGTAAAAAAGAAAGAATCAACCTAACCATTTTACAGAGGAAAAAACAGGGAGATTAAAAGACTTGCCCACAGTTACATTGCTAAGAAATCTTGGGCAAAAGATTTGAACCCAGGTAGACACAATCTCCATTGCTTATTTTTCCCTCATTCAACTGTATGTCCTAGAATGGGCATAATACAATATGCAGTCTGATAGTGCAGTGGATAGAGTTCCAGACCTGAAGTCAGAAGGACTCATCTTCCTGAGTTTAGATCCAGCCTCAGTCTCTTACCAATGGTGTGACCCTGGGCAAGTCACTTAACCCTGTTTGCCTCAGTTCCTCATCTCTAAATTGGGCTGGAGAAGGAAATGGCAGACCATTCTAGTATCTCTGCCAAGAAAACCCCAAATGTGGTCATGAAGGTTTAGACACAACTGAAAAGACTGAACAACAATCTGTAATCTGGATTCTGAATAAAATCATCTAGCTTCCTGGGGGTATTGAGCTCACACTTTCCCTTTCACCACCTTTTTTGCATGGAGTGAAGAGAGGATACACAATTATCATTCACAATCATGAAGATGAATGGAATGAACTCACCCATAGACCCCAAAATGCGAATTCCCTGGAAACCCATGGCCAAAATCTAGAGTTCCCAAGTCAAAGAACAAATATTGCAAGCAGCCAGAAAGAAACTACTAAGGAGTTATAGTCTGAATCACACAAGATTTAGGAAGATAGCAGAATGGATTAGAAAGAATTCAATAATATATTATTTACTAGAAACATACTTGAAACAGAAAGATTCAAAGAAGGTTAAAATAAGGACTTTCATTTTTCTGTAGCAAAATCTATTATGCTACAAGTGAATAGCCAAAAGCAGAGGCAGCAATCATGGTTTCAGGAAAAGAGATAGTAAAAACAGTTATCATTAAAAGACCTAAAGACCTCCTGGCTCCCTCAGTCCACTTCGCCTCCGGCCCCTGCCCGCTCACCCACCATGCTCAGCGCCAGCTGCACTGCCGTTGCCCGCCTCACCGGAGCCGCCTCCCGGGGCCCGGCTGCCGGCCTCTGCCAAGATGGCTGGAATGGCCTTAGTCATGAGGCTTTTCGAATCATTTCAAGACGAGACTATGCATCTGAAGCAATCAAAGGGGCCGTTATTGGTATTGATTTGGGTACAACTAATTCCTGTGTGGCAGTAATAATGGAAGGGAAACAAGCAAAGGTGTTGGAGAATGCTGAAGGTGCCAGAACCACTCCCTCAGTTGTAGCCTTCACAGCAGACAATGAACGCCTTGTTGACATGCCTGCCAAACAACAGGCAGTCACCAACCCAAACAACACATTCTATGCCACCAAGCGCCTCATTGGCCGTCGATTTGAGGATCCTCAAAATGAAGTGCAGAAAGACATTAAAAATGTTCCTTTCAAAATTATCCATTCCTCCAATGGTGATGCCTGGGTAGAAGCCCATGGGAAACTATATTCCCCAAGTCAGATAGGTGCATTTGTGTTGATGAAGATAAAGGAAACTGCAGAAAACTATCTAGGACATTCAGCAAAAAATGCCGTTATCACTGTGCCTGCTTATTTAAATGATTCTCAGTGACAGGCCACCAAAGATGCTGGGCAAATATCTGGCCTAAATGTACTTCGAGTGATTAACGAGCCTACAGCTGCTGCCTTGGCTTATGGCTTAGACAAATCTGAAGACAAAATCATTGCTGTATATGATTTAGGTGGTGGAACTTTTGATATTTCTATCCTGGAAATTCAGAAAGGTGTCTTTGAGGTGAAATCTACCAATGGAGATACTTTCCTAGGTGGTGAAGACTTTGACCAGGCCTTGCTCCAGCACATTGTGAAGGAGTTTAAGAGAGAGACAGGACTTGACCTGACCAAAGACAATATGGCTCTTCAGAGAGTACAGGAGGCCTCAGAGAAGGCCAAATATGAACTTTCTTCTTCTGTGCAGACTGACATCAACTTACCATATTTGACCATGGATGCTTCTGGGCCCAAGCATTTGAACATGAAGCTAACTCGAGCTCAATTTGAGGGCATTGTCACTGATCTCATCAGGAGGACTATTGCTCCATGCCAGAAAGCCATGCAAGATGCTGAAGTCAGCAAGAGTGACATTGGAGAAGTCATCCTGGTTGGTGGCATAAGCAGAATGCCCAAGGTTCAGCAGACAGTACAAGAACTCTTTGGCCGGGCTCCTAGTAAAGCTGTCAATCCTGATGAGGCTGTGGCTATTGGAGCTGCCATTCAGGGAGGCATGTTAGCTGGTGATGTCACAGATGTGCTACTTCTGGATGTCACTCCCCTTTCTCTGGGCATTGAGACATTAGGAGGTGTCTTCACCAAACTAATCAATAGGAACACAACTATTCCAACTAAGAAGAGCCAGGTGTTTTCTACAGCTGGTGATGGTCAGACACAAGTGGAAATTAAAGTGTGCCAAGGAGAGAGAGATGGCAGCAGACAACAAACTTCTTGGACAGTTTACTTTGATTGGAATTCCACCAGCCCCTCATGGAGTTCCACAGATTGAAGTCACATTTGACATTGATGCTAATGGGATTGTACATGTTTCTGCAAAGGACAAAGGCACAGGACATGAACAACAAATTGTGATACAGTCTTCTGGTGGATTAAGCAAAGATGACATTGAGAATATGGTTAAGAATGCAGAGAAGTATGCTGAGGAAGACAGGAGGAAGAAAGAACGTGTAGAAGCTGTCAATATGGCAGAAGGAATTATTCATGATACTGAAACAAAGATGGAAGAATTCAAAGACCAACTTCCAGCAGATAAGTGCAATAAACTAAAAGAAGAAATCTCTAGAATGAGAGAGCTCTTGGCTCGGAAAGATAGTGAAACTGGAGAAAACATCAGGCAGGCAGCATCTACTCTCCAACAAGCATAATTAAAACTTTTTGAGATGGCTTATAAAAAGATGGCATCTGAGAGAGAAGGATCTGGAAGTTTTACTTCTGGGGAACAGAAGGAAGATCAGAAGGAGGGGAAGCAGTAATGTCACCAGTTGACCTTGACTGGAGCAGAAATTAGGAAAACATTTGTGAAGCTTGGGGATGAAGGGGCACAAGGCCCTTCCTGAGCAGAAATGGGCAAACTTCAGTCTTACTGTGTTTTTGCAGTATTCTATATATAATTTCTTTAATGTATAAATCTAGTGAGTGTATTAGCTAATTATCATTTGACAGGTAATTTCCCCCAGCCTATCTTTATTTTCCAGCTGCATGAAAGGGGCAGGGGGGATTCACTGATCATTATAAAGGCTTGACACAGTTGTCTGCAGCAGTGACTGTGATTCTAAGGAGTGAAACAAAACCATGTCATAAAATTGAGGGGAGGGGACCATAATCCTTAAAAGACTCAGTAGGGACTGGTCTTTCTAGTTAGCCAAGTACTGATCAGCTGTGACTGATGGACTCCTTATCCATAGCCCATGCAGGGCCAGCTGCACTGCCAGAGAAGGTAGAAACTAGATTGAAAGATATGGGTCTGCTTCGTTCTATCTAGAACTATTCCTTTTGAAACAGGGTGATTAATGAGACTCTTCAATTTACCCAAAGCATTGTTTTCTCCACCTTCCAGCTTTTGCTTTGGGTACCTACTTCCTTGATAATTGTTCTTTTGATCCATTCTGGATTTTTTTTAAGAAAAAATAAATATGAAAAGAACATTAAAAAAAAGACCTAAACAAGGAAATCAAATTCAGTTTAAAGATATTATAGATAAGAAATCAATATCAAGGAGGTGAAACCAAGATGGCCAGGAGATTGGACATTTTGGCTGAGATCTCCCAAAATGAATCCTCTAAATAACTTTTTGAAAATGTTTCATATCAAATTCTGAGTAGGCTGACAAAAAATATATATTAAAAGTCAATATCTCATTTTTCCATCCTGGGAAAGCTTAAGAGGACTAAAAGAGAGGTCTACCAACAGATGATGGGGAAGGGGTTGTCCTGAGATCAGGTGGAAGAGGTAGCACAGATTATGGGGCCTAGAGGAGGAGGCAGTACCTGCTGTGGTGGCAGCAGCAGCACCAGGAGCATTAAGAGGACTAAATTCCTGCTCAGAAAGATAGTTTAGAGGACCACTGTGCTAGCACTGGGCACAGGATCAGGTGCCATTTGGCAGCTGCTTCGCCTCTTACCCAGTTCTGGGTCACAGTTTCAGGGTGGAGAGGAATGGTTAAGCTCTGTGGTGAAGAAGGAACAGAGGCCCTACCTGGGTAAGAAACAGAGCCTAGGCCAGAATAGTAACAAGAACTCTCCCTGGAGCACACCACTTTGGAGGCACCAAAAACCTACAGGCAACAGAGCAGTCTAGCCATCTCCCACCCCAATTCCTACCCCCAGAGGTGAGAAGAGCCCAACTATCATGCTCCAAAGACAAAAAATAAATTGGAAAATGAGTAAATAGCACCAAAAAAAACCAAAACAAACAAAAAAATTTGACCATAAAAAATTTCTATGAAGAGAGGGAAGGTCAAAACACAAACTCAGATGACAATGACTTGAAATATCTATAAGAAAAGACTCAAAGAAAAATTTAAATTGAACATAAGCTCAACAAGAATCCATTAGTGTGTCAGTTTTTTCCAGATATTCCACTGCTAGACATATACCTCAGGGAGGTCATTGAGAAAAAGAAAGGATCCATATACAACAACATATTCATAGCAGCATTTTCTGTGGTATCAAAGAATTGTAAACGAGTAGAGGTCCATTAAATGGGGAATGGCTAACTAAATTGTGGTACATGGATATAAATAAATATTAGTATGTCAAAAGAACAAGCATGGTAAAAGCAAACAAACATGGACTTACATTAACTTATTCAATGTTAAGTAAGCAGAGGAAGGAAAATAGTAAGCACAATGATTAGAACAATGTAAACAGGAAAAAATCACCAGAAAACAATCAAGATTGAATATTGCAAAATTATAAACAACAAATTTTGTTGAAGAGTTATGAGAAGGTACCCCCCTCTTCTCTCTTCGAATGTAGAGGTTAGAGTCCACAGATGTGGAATATTGCAAACAAAGTTAGTGGGTTTTTTTCCATTTCTTCTTTCTCTAAAAAATTTTTAAAAATTTATTTATTTTTAGTTTTCAACATTCATTTACACAAGATTTTGAGTTACAATATTTTCTCTCCCTGTATTTTCCCTACCCCACCCCAAAATAGCAAGCCTACTGAACACACCTTCCCCCGATCTGTTCTCTCTTATATCCTCCTCCTTCACCCCCCTAACTTTCTAGTAGGGAAAGATGGTTTTCTATACCCTAGTACCTGCATATCTTATTTCTCAGTTACATGTAAAAACATTTTTTTTAACATTTGTTTTTAAAACTTTGAGTTCCAGATTTTTTCCCCTTCTTCACTCCTCACCCACCCCCATGGGGAAGATAAGCAATTCAATATAGATTGTACATGTGTAGTTAGCCACATCATTTCAATAGTAGTTATATTGTGAAAGACTAACTATATTTCCCTCCATCCTATCCTGCCCCCTCACTTAATCTGTTTTCTCCTTTGACCCTATTCCTTTTCAAACATGTTTGCTTCTAACTACCCTCTCCCCAATCTGCCCTCCCTTCTGTTCTCCTCCCTCTTATCCCCTACCCCCCCCCATTTTCCCGTAGGGTAAGATACCCTATTGACTGTGTATGTTATTCCCTTCTTAGGTCAAATTCAATGAGAATCAGGTTGTCCCATTCCCTTTCACCTTCCTGCTCTTCCCCTCCATTGTAACAGTTTCTCTTGCCTCTTTTATATGAGATAATTTACCCTAATCTACCTTTCTTCTTCTCCCAATAAATTCCTCTCTCACTTCTTAATTTTATTTTTTAGATATAATTCCTTCATATTCAACTAATCCTGTGCCCTCTATGTGTACATGAACATACAAATGGCCACATACATATATATTTGTATATACATACATCCTCCTATACATACATATATATTCCCTTCAACTATCTTCATACTGAGAAAAGTCTTATGAGTTACAATTATCATTTTTTCATGTAGAATGTGACTAGTTCAACTTTCGTAAGTTCCTTATGATTTCTTTTTCCTATTTTCTTTCTCATGCTTCTCTTCCTTCTTGTATTTGAAAGTCAAATTTTCTGTTCAGCTCAGGTTTTTTCATCAAGAATTCTTGAAAATCCTCTATTTTATTGAATGACCATATTTTTCCCTGTAGCACTATACTTAGTTTTGCTGGGTAGGTGATTCTTGGTTTTAATCCCACCTCCTTTTTCCTCCACTTCTCTTACTTGATTTTCAAATCCTTCTTGAGCTACTCCATGGCTTGTAACCAGTTCATATTTTTTCTTGGAGGCTTCTGATGCAAGGATTCTGACTTCAATGTCTTCCTCCTTCTCTATGCCTTGATCCTTTTTGTCCCCCAAAAAGGATTCTATCATCCATTTGTGCTTCCATTGCTTGCTTATATTGGCAGCCAATTACTTGACTTTTGAGCTCTTTGCCACAGTAGAACTCTGCTTCCAGAATGGAAAGAGCTATGTCCCAAATCGTTGGTATTTTTGCAGCTGCTGGAGCTCTTAGATGGGCATGCTCTCTACAATTCCCACATGCTCTGGCTCACTGGTCACACACCCCAGGACCACCACCCAAGACCACAATCTGGATCCAAGCAGGTCAAAGCAAGAATGTTACCTTCTGAATGGTCGCTTGGTCCCCCTACAATCTGCAGGCCAGGAGCTCCAGAAGCAGCCATGCAGCAGTGGCTGCAGCCACTTCTCACTCCAGGGGTAGCAACTGGACCACACTCTTCTATCCTTCCCTTGACCAACCAAGTTCCACACTGACCTTTTACTTTGTCTTTGGCATTTATGGACTGAGAAGTCTGGAAACCACTATAGCTGCTGGTAATTTACTCTTGTGATGTCTGCTCTAGCTGCCACTTGTAGGGGCCACCCTGGGGCTAAAACATGGCTCAGGTGGGACTGCCCTCAGCTCCCAACACGCTGCAATGGACCCTTCCTGCCAGGCTTCCTTCTGTGGGAGATTTGTTTCTCTTTGTCACTTTGTGGGTTCTATAGCTCTAAAGTCTATTTAGAGTAATTTTTTACATGTATCAGAGGAGGTGGAAGCCAGAGTTGCTGTTTCTACTCCGCCATCTTGGCGGAAAAATCCTTTATCATAATACATGGTTTTCTGACATCACAGAAAGTAAGAGCTATGGAGGGAAAATCTAGGCAATTGAAAAACAAAAGATGTTAATAAAATCCATTTAATGGAGTGTCAAAAAATAGAAAATCTCACAAATAAAAATGTCAGCAATTGGACAACATACTACAATATGGAATGGTGGCTGAGGAGATAATTTTATATCTCTAAAAACTTTCAACAACAAAAGAGAAAAAGAACAGATAACAATTATTATTATTTGTATAATCCTTTAAGGTTTGCAGAGTCCTGTGTCATCTCTTTTGATCAATGCATGCTACTAACTAATGCATGCTAACTAAAAAAAAAACTAGAAAAGCAAAAATTATAAACAACTAAACTCCAAACTAGAAGTTCTGAAAATAAGGGAAGAGGCTAACAAAACAGAAAATTAAAAATGTAATTGATTAATAAAATGAGCGATTTAAAAAAAAAATTAGTCTGAGCGAGTCTGAGAGGAAAACCAAATTGTAAGAAAAAGAAAAATGAGAATTCACAACAACCAAAATAATAAAAAGGAAACTGTCGGAAACTATTTTGCCTAATTATATGCAATAAAACTGATTACTGAGACAAAATGGACAAATATGTACAAGATTATAAAATACCCGGATTGGTTGGTTACTGTCCTTTGTTCTTGAAGAAAACCCAAATGACATCATTATGTTAGAATACCCAGATAAACAGAACAAGAAATACATTATTTAAATAATTAGAAAATTTATGAACCATAAATAAGCCTCCAATGGTGTCCGATTATGGAGGTTCAGGATTTGTGTAAATGGAATGCTCGGCACTCCAAGAAGATCCAAAGCAATTTCTTTAGAATATTTATTCAGAATATATGTATATATGTATATATAGGCAAGTGAGAAAGAAACCAGAGATAACAGAGTAAGAGGCTTAAAGATAGCAGAATAAGAGCAACTATGATTAATAATGGATATATATATACATACATACATATATATATATTGGAATATATATATATATATTTCCAAGCATCACTGTTGCAGGGAAGCACCAACACACAAGCTGGGGAATTCCGGTACAGCTGTCAGGGTCCTACATGGAAGGGTCTCAGGTAAGATGTCTCCTCCATAGGTGAGATTCCAATTTGGGGTCTGAATCTTACAGTGTAAATAGTGTTGAGAACAAAGAGGGTATACTGCCAGGTGTTTTTAGCAAGCATCATATCTTGTATCCTGGGACAAAGGCCAATCCCTCCAAGGCCGCCCCAAGAACGATGTTTCCTTGGAATGGCTAGTTCCAGGAGTTGGGCAGTTATCATATCTCTTCTCAAGGACCTGGCTAGGGTCCCAGGAGAGGAGCAGCCTTCATGTTCTCAGGATCCCTGTTCCCAAACAGCTCAGGGTAATAGAAAGGTCATATTGAGTTGGGACCTTGGTTTGTATAATCTTATTCCTCATAGAGGAATACTTTGACCCTTCAAATGGGGAGAAAAAAAAAACAGGAGCAGGTGGATTTATATGTGAATTCTACTAAAACTCGAAGAATACTTCCAGTATTATATAAATTGTTTGCAAAAGATAGAAAAATGAAGGATCCTTCAAAACTTTTTCTTTCAGATAAACTGGGGTTTGATATCTAAATCCAACAAATACAGAGCAGATAAAGAATATTACAGACAAATTCTGAATGAATATTGACACAAAAATATTAAATATTAGCAAAGAAGCTACAACATATTTTAAAAATTTTACATTATTATCAGGTTATAATACCAGTAAATGCAGCACTTGATTATGAAAACTATAAACATAATAAAACATCTTTGTAAAAATAATAATAATCAAAACACAACTGTATCAATAAATGCTGAAAAGTTTTTGACAAAGTCTAACATTAATGTCTATTCAAAGCAATAGAAAACATAGGAATAAATGGACAAGTCCATAATGTCATAAAGAAGTATCAGGGTGGAGTCAAGATGGCAGAGTAGAAGCATATCATCCCCACAGCTTCGGCTTCCACCTTCCCCAATTCATGTAAAAGGGGACTCTGAACAAACTTTGGGGCTACAGAAGCCACAAAATGACACAGAGAAGCTAACCTCCCATTGAGGACAGCCTGGTAGGCTGGCAGAAAGTGGCCAGCACAGCAATCTGGGAGCCCAGCCCAGCCCCACGCTGAGGTTTTAGCCCCAGGGTGGGCCTGACCAGCCACCGGCTGGAGGGACTCCAGATTACCAGCAGCTGTAGCAGTCCAGAATTATCAACACATAGATGCTAAGGACAAAGTGAGAGGTCAGCGTACAGTGGACTTTGGGACCCAGTAGTTGGGAGTGCATTGGCTTTTGCCCCTGGGGCAAGAAGCTGCTGAGGGCTGTGGCACAGCCCCTGCTACATGGCAGCTTCAGCTCCTGGCCGGCAGACTGTAGGGAGACCAAGCGACCAGTCTGAAGGGTAATCAGTTTTGCTTTAACCTGCTTGGATCTGGATTGTGGTCTAGGGTGTAGGTCCTGGGGTATGTGTCCAGCTTGCCACAGCGTGTGGAGGCTTCACCAAGGGCACCCAACTAACACCTCCAGAAGCTGAGAAAACCCCAGCATTTGGGACGAAAGCCCCCTTGTCTGGTGGCAGAGTCCTACTGTGGCAAAAAGCCCAAAGGCAAGTAATTGAGTGGCAACATGACCAGGCAAAGGAAACAAAGCAAACAGAAAAACCCAACATGAGACTCCTATTTTGGGGACAAAAAGGATCAAAGCATGGAACGGGAAGAAGACAGTGAAGTCAGAAGTCCTGCACCAAAAGCTTCAAAGGAAAATACGAGCTGGTTACAGGCCATAGAGGACCTTAAGAAGCAGACAAGAGAAGTGGAGGAAAAATTGGGAAAAGAAATGAGAACAATGCAAGAAAATTACAAAATGAGAGTCAACAGCCTGACTGAGGAAAATCACAACTTAAAAAATAGACTAACTCAAATGGCAAAAGAGGCTCAAAAAGGCAATGAGAACAAGAATGCCTTAAAAAGCTGAGTTTTCCAGATGGAAAAAGAATCTCAAAAGCTAACTGAGGAGAATCATTCCTTCAGAATTAGATTGGAGCAAATGGAAGCTAATGACTTTATGAGAAATCAAGATGCTGTTAAACAGATCCAAACAACTGAAAGAATAGAAGGCAATTTGAAATATCTCATGGAAAAAACCACTGACCTGGAAAATACATCCAGGAGAGATAATTTAAAAATTGTTGGACTACCTGAAAGCCATGATCAAAGAAAGAACCTAGAAATCATCCTCCAAGAAATCCTCGAGGAAAACTGCCCTGATGTTTTAGAACCAGAGGGAAAAATAGAGGTTGAAAGAATCCACCGATCACCTCCTGAAAAAGATCCCAAAAAGAAAACTCCTAGGAATATTATAGCCAGGTTCCGAAATTCCCAGATCAAGGAGAGAACATTACAAGCAACCAGGAAGAAACAATTTGAATATTGTGGAAACACAATCAGGATAACCCAGGATCTGGCAGCTTCTACACTGAGGGATCATGTGATATTCTGGAGGTCAAAGGAGCTGGGATTAAAACCAAGAATCACCTACCCAGAAAAACTGAGTATCATATTTCAGTGGAAAATATGGTCATTCAGTGGAATAGAGGACTTTCAAACATTCTTGAAGAAAAAACCAGAGTTCAATAGAAAATTTGACATTCAGATACAAGAAGCAAGAGAAGCATGAAAAGGTAAACAGAGGAAAAGAAATCATAAGGAACTTATCAAAGTTGAACTATTAACATTCCTACATGGAAAAACAGTAATTGTAACTGATGAAATTTTTCTCAGTATGAAAATAGTTGAAGAGAATATATATGTGTGTGTGTGTGTGTCTGTATATGAGGGTATATGGGAATATGAATACATATGTAAATTTGTGTATATATGTTTACAGGTATACATAGGTAGAGGGCACAGGACCAATTTAATAGGAAGGGATGATACTTAAAAGGTGAAATTAAGGGGTGAAAGAAGAACATAATGAGAGGAGATGGGGAGAGACAGAATGGGGTAAACTATCTCATATAGAAGAGGCAAGGGAAAATGGTTACAATGGAGGGGAAGAATAGGAAGGCAAAAGGGAATGGTGACCCATTCTCATTGAATTTGGCTTAGGGAGGGAATGAAATACACACTAAATAGGGTATCTCACCCTA
>NW_027186546.1:4074104-4078972 GCF_028583685.1 Petaurus breviceps papuanus
ACAATTTGAATATTGTGGAAACACAATCAGGATAACCCAGGATCTGGCAGCTTCTACACTGAGGGATCATGTGATATTCTGGAGGTCAAAGGAGCTGGGATTAAAACCAAGAATCACCTACCCAGAAAAACTGAGTATCATATTTCAGGGGAAAATATGGTCATTCAGTGGAATAGAGGACTTTCAAACATTCTTGAAGAAAAAACCAGAGTTCAATAGAAAATTTGACATTCAGATACAAGAAGCAAGAGAAGCATGAAAAGGTAAACAGAGGAAAAGAAATCATAAGGAACTTATCAAAGTTGAACTATTAACATTCCTACATGGAAAAACAGTAATTGTAACTGATGAAATTTTTCTCAGTATGAAAATAGTTGAAGAGAATATATATGTGTGTGTGTGTGTGTCTGTATATGAGGGTATATGGGAATATGAATACATATGTAAATTTGTGTATATATGTTTACAGGTATACATAGGTAGAGGGCACAGGACCAATTTAATAGGAAGGGATGATACTTAAAAGGTGAAATTAAGGGGTGAAAGAAGAACATAATGAGAGGAGATGGGGAGAGACAGAATGGGGTAAACTATCTCATATAGAAGAGGCAAGGGAAAATGGTTACAATGGAGGGGAAGAATAGGAAGGCAAAAGGGAATGGTGACCCATTCTCATTGAATTTGGCTTAGGGAGGGAATGAAATACACACTAAATAGGGTATCTCACCCTACAGGAGAGTAGGGGGGAAGGGGATTAAAGGGGGGATGATGGAAGGGAGGGCAAGCTGGGGGGAAGGGAAGTTGGAAGCACCCACTTTTGAAAAGGGACAGGATCAAAGTAGAGAATAGAACAAGTGGGAGGTGGGATAGGAGGGAGGGAAATATAGTCAGTCTTTTACAATATATCTACTATGTTAATGTTTTACATTAGCTACACATGTACAACCTATACTGAACTGCTTATCTTCCCAGTAAGGGTGGGTGACAAGGGAGGAAGGGAATGAATCTGGAATTCAAAGTTTTAAAATTAAATGTTTAAATATATATATACACATATATACATATATATACTATTATTAATACTATTTTACATGTAATTGGGAAATAAGATATACAGGCACTGGGGCATAGAGATACACCATGCCCTACTGGAAAAGTCAAAAGGGGTATGGGAGAAAATATGGGAGAGAGCAGATTGGAGGAGGGGATATCCTGTGGGACTGCTATTTTGGGGCGGTGAGTAGGGGAAAAAGGGGGAGAAAATTTGTAACTCAAAATCTGGCAGAAATGAATGATGTAAATCAGAAGTCAATAAAGCATTTGAAAAATGAAAAAAAAAAAATAAACAGGTATCAACCTAAAACAAACAGCCAGTATTATATGTAATAGAAAAAGTATAGAGGACTTTCCAATAAGATCATGTGTGAAGAAGGATATTAATTTTCACCACTATTGTTTGAAACAGTGTTTGAAATGCTAGCTATAACAACATGATGAGAAAAAGAGATCGGTGAAAGAGCATAAGGCAAAGAGAAAATAAAACTCACTTTTTGCATATATGATGTTCTAACTAGAAAACTCCCAAAAATCAACTAAAGGATTTACTGAAACATGTAATACCTTGCAAAAAGCATTATCATTTCTTTATATTATGAACAAAACTTAGTAGAGATATTCCATTCAAAATAACTAGAATGTATAAAGTATTTGGGAGTCTGTCTACCTATCCAGACACACACAGGAACTATACGAATATGACTACAAAACATTCTTTCAAGAAATAAAGGTAGACTTAATTAATTGTAGAAATATGCATCACTTCTTCTGACTTCCATGAGAACACCTGCCTTGTGTGAGTTCTCTACAAAATAGTCTTTTAGGCAAACGTCAATTTGGCATTTGAACAATGTGACCAGTTAGTTCATTAGAACTATACTCTCTGCAGTAGAGTTTGAATGCTTGGCAGTTCAGCTCGAGAAAGGATGGCAGTATCCAATACCTTGTCTTGCCACATGATCTTCAAAATCTTCCTAAGACAATTCAAATGGACATGATTCAGTTTCCTGGCATGAAGCTGGTATGCCATCCAGGTTTCAGAGGCTCACAACAATGAAGTCAACACAATGGTTCTATAGATCTTCGGCCTGGTAGGCAGCCTCTTCTCTCCCACACTTTCCTTCAGAGCCTTCCAAACACTGAGCTAGCTCTGGCAGTGTGTGTGTGTCAACCTCATCATCTATGTGTACATCCCTGGAAAGTACACTGCCGACGTAAGTGAACTTATCCACAGCATTCAAAATTTCTCCATCATAACTGACACATATGGATGTCGGAGTGCTTGCTGGTGGAGAACCTCTGTTTTCTTGGTGTTAATTGTCAGGTCAAAATTAGCATGAAAGTCGATCCATACTCTGTTGCATCTTAGCCTCAGAGGCTGCACTGAGGGCACAATCATTTGAACAAAAAGCCTTGCACCAATTCTCCCTCCACTTTATTCTTGGCTTGTAGCCTTTCCAAGTTAAATGATTTACCATTAGTGTGGTAGCTGACCTTGATGCCATTTTCATCCTCACTGAAGGCATCTGACAATATTGCTGAAAACGTCACACTAAAAAGCATGGGAGCAAGCACACAGCCCTGTTTCACTTCCACTGGTGCCTGAGAAAGCATGAGAACATCATCCATTATCCAGAACTTGGGCAAGCAAGCTATTATAAAATTGGCATACAATACTGATGAACTCCAGGCAACCACATTTTGCCATGATCTTCCACAAACCCTTAAGAAGGACAGTATCAAAAGTTTTGGCCAGATCAACATTGTGTACAGACCTCTGTTCTGCCCTGGCATTTCTCCTAGAGTTTTCTGACAGCAAATACCATATTAACTGTTCTTTGGCCCTTTCTGAAGCCACACTGGCTCTTAGGTAGATGACCATCTTCTAGGTGAAGGATTAGACTATTAAAGAGGATTCTGACAATAATCTTGCCAACAATGACTAAAAGAGAGACCTCCTATCCCCATTCCCCATGCCTGCCACATGACAACCTGTTTCCTTTTTCTTGACAATGGAGAGACATTTTTGAACTCTTGGGGGATAACCTCCTCTTTCCATATAACCCAGAAGATTCCTATCAGCTTTGTATGAGCAGTGGACCCCCTCCCTTGTAAATCTTGGCTAGAATAGAATCAGCATCAGGAGCTTTGCCACACGAGAGGAACCTGATGGCATTCAAAACCTTCTTCCTTAATGCATTTAAAACTACATTATGACATAAAAAAATCAGTTTATACACATCTTCAAGAGCAAACTTGTATAAAATTGTACATATGGATTGGGAATATCAATCTGACTCCTTTGTAATTAATTGCAAGGGGAAAAAGAGCAAAATGAGACAAGGGAAAAAGAAGTTGAAGATGGCAGAAAAGACATTTCATTCAGGCTGCTTTAAAATACTGTAGGAGGAATCATGAGAATTTCACAAGATAGCAATGACATCAGTGACCTGAAAAGGGGTTCCTTCTTTGGAAACCTCCCTACCTTTTTTTTTAAGAAAAAGAATTTTTTATTAGCATTGTTACAGGCAATGCATACATATGAACTGATCCTTAAAGTGCACAACCCCAACCAAGCTTTAAGCAGATAAATCAGCAGAGTGAAATCTATATTGTACACATGTGCAGAAATAGGATCACCCTTGAACTTCAAACAGAAGAGTGAAATTCATTTTACAAAAAATGTAAATAAAAATAACACCCATTTTATTTTTTTTAAGTACCATCTCTTGAAATGGCAGAGCATTAAAAATACCAAAGAAATATTTTGTCCAATTGAATTCTTATAAGGTCTGAATATTGCATTGTTCACCCTCTGCACATGCCAGGAATTTTCTGATTTTTAAAGCTTAATTTAAAGAGTTTCAGGGCCCTGCCTTCCGTAGTACTTTAAAATGTTTAGTTTTTTATTTCTCAGTTGTTATTTGAATTTCTTAAATGTGTCAGCATAACAATTTGCTAACTTACATCACAGAGTAGTTATACCTCCCTACCTTTTGGAGATTAATAGTGGATTCCTCTGTTTTTATTTCTGTTGCAGGGACTGCAGAAGCTGCCATTTCTTGATTTCCAGTCACCTCCTCCGGGCCTGCCTGAGGGACTTCTTCATCCTGAGGAGTTTCTTTTTCTGCAGAATCTTCAATAACTGTTTCAACAACGGCTGCTTTTTCTGGCCTTCGAATCACAGGTAATGGAGAAATGTGATCATAATTAGTATGAAAAATACGGATAGCAGTATCACTTGTGGCTAGTGCCTTTGGAATCTCAAATCCAACTTCTGTGTCCCCAAATTTGAGCCTTTTATACCTGTTAATAATAAATTTCAATTAAAAAGTGAGTCTCTTGGAATATAGTTATAACTATGATGATAAAAATAAACAACACTTTAAGGTTTACAAAGCACTTTATATATATATATATATATATATATATACATACATATACATATATATATGTTACCTCATTTTATCCTCATAACAACCCTGAAAGGTAGGTGTTAATATTATCCCCATTTTACAAATGAGGAAATTGAGACAAACAGAGGTTAAATGAGTTGCTTAAGGTCACTCATCTAGCTAAGTGTGTGAGGCTAGATTTGAACTTAGGTGTTCCTGACTCCAGGCCCAGCACTCTATTTACTACACTGACTAACTGCCTCTTAACCACCTAGCTAGTGCCCAGGGTCACACAGATAGTAAATATCCAGAGCTGGATTCAAATCTAGGTCTTGAACCTACTGACTCCAGGTACAATGCTCTAAACCTCATACCACCTTCTCTCTCTCTCTCTCTCTCTCTCTCTCTCTCTCTCTC
>NW_027186546.1:4079072-4113042 GCF_028583685.1 Petaurus breviceps papuanus
TCTCTCTCTCTCTCTCTCTCTCTCTCTCTCTCTGTCTCTCTCTCTGTGTCTCTCTGTCTCTCTGTCTCTCTCTCAGAGATGAAGCCAGAATATTTTAAAAGAAATAATAAGAATTTTTTTTAAATGAAAGAAGTAGAAAAAAAATTGGAAAAGAAATGAGACCTAGGGAAGAATTATTTGGAGAGATAATTAAAAGGCTGGAACAAGAAATATAAGGATACCAAGAGAGACTCATCCAATACCTTACTCAAAGTCAGACATGGTATATCTTAACAACATTTCCCTATCATGCCTCAGAGTAGTTTTTTTCTAAAATATATTAATATATGCATACATATGTTTAAAAATTATAAATGTCCCTTTTTAAGTAAACCCTTTTTGCTGCCATATTCAAGTCATGTGACCCACATCATCAGATTTATTTTCTCCTGCAAATTCTTGGGTCCTTTCACTGATATTTTTCCTGTATAATCATTGTTGCTTTCTTCAGCTTATGACTTGGCAACTTTATCTCTCTTTATTTCTCTCTTTTTCTTAATTTTCAGTTTAATGCCTTCCAGATCAGACCATCAGGTCTTTAAGCAAATATATTTTTCTTAGTCCTGAGTGGATGCATTCTATTCCCAGCCTAAAGCCACTTTCCTTTATCGTAAGACATTGTCTTGAAATTCAGATCCCACTTTTCAATGCCATCTTTGTAACCAGCTGTTTGTTCTCCTTCCACAGCCTTTTTTCTCTTGCAAGGAACCTAACATTCAGATGGTAGCATTAATGAAAATAACCCCTGAGACCCCACTTCCTTCAGTTTATTGCTGAAGACTTCATAATCCATTAAAATGCTTTCTATTCTGGGCTTGTCCCACCAGTATTATTCATTCCCACATATGAATATTGGTTGCCAGCCTTGACAAGTCTCAGGAAGTTCTTTGAATCCTAAGATTGCATCCTTTTTTTGGTTGCCATTGTCACACTGTTGATTCATTGATCTTGCTGTAAATTTAAGGAAAGTTTCATTCAACTCACATGAAACTGAAATGGCAAGAAAAAAAGCTAAATAATATTGTCTATGAGACTATAAGTTTCATGAAGGCAGAAACTGTTTTTTTTTCTGTTTGCTCATTATGAGTCAAGTATTAGGGGATTCAATGTGAGTCAATTGCCACCCTCAAACTTTTATAATTAGGAAATATAGGAAACATTTCTTCCATTTATAAAAGAAATCCCCTTTAACTTGGTTATGACAGTTTGACTTCTCATTTTTTTCCTGCCTAAAAGAAAAAAAAATTATAGAGTTACTTCGGATTCTTCTTGAGGTTTGCCCAAACATACAAAGTGATATTTTCATCTTTAATGATCTTCGCCAAGTTTCCACTGTCAGTATCTACTAAGGAACTGGCTTCCTGGAAATCAACAACAAAAAGTAAAGTTGAAAAACTTAGGAGTCTCCTTACTGTCCAACAATCAATGAATCAATCAACAAGCATTTATTTAGTACTTACCACATGACAGGCACTGTTCTAGGTGCCAGAGATACAAAGGCAAAAGAAAAACAGTCCCTGCCTTCAGTGGGCTTACATTTGATTGGGGGATGACAACATGTGCATCTATGTGTACGTACCAAAATAAATACATATCAGTTTTAACAGAGAATATTTAGCTGCTGGGAGGAATAGGAAAGGTTTCATATAAAAGACAGTACCTGAACTGAGTCTTGAGGAACAGTATGAAGGCCAGTATGGCAAGACTCTAGAATGTGTGAAGAGGAGTAATGTGTAATAATGCTGGGAAGGTAAGTTGGAGTCAAGTTAGGGAGAGCTTTCAATATCGAATATAGAAGTTTATATTTGACCCTAGAGATGCTTGGGAACCACTAGAGTTTATCAAGTAGGAAACAGATATCCTAATCAAGATTATTACTATTTAATCATTCTGGCAGTGACAATAGGATCATAGAAATAGACAACAGAGCTGTACAGAACCTCAAAGGTCATCTAATTCAATCCCTACATTTTCAGTATGAGGAAACCGAGGTCCAAAGAGGCTTGCCCCAGGTAGTACACCTCAGAAGTGGGTCATGAACTCAACAAGACTATACTACCTTGGACAGGACAATGTGAGTTCCAAGTGCCTCTTGTGTCATGGGAAATCAGGAACTGCCTTGGGGCATCTTGGTTCAGAGGCTGCTCCCTATGTGGGAGATGAGGAGGTGCTGAGGGCCACAGTCCAGTTGCTGGCTCACAAGGACATCTCTCAGGTGACTGCTCGCTTGATGAGCAGCAGCTGACATGGCTGGTTCAGCCCCCTCTTCCACTGGTTCACCTTCCCCAGGCATGAGGAATTCATGCCTGAATCGAGCTCACTTTAAAAGTATATAAGGAGCCAGTTTTCTTCCTCCCAGACGCTGCCTGTGTGCCCTTCCTTCTTAGAATAAACTACTAGTCATTTTTCTCCCTCGCCTCTGGTCTCTTCAGTCCCTCCTGAGAATACAACCTAAGGCTGGCCCTTAGGTTAGGGGAGTTAGCGGTCACTTACACTACCTTAGAACAAGTAATAAAGATGGAACATATGGAAAGAAAGAAAGAAAAAATCCAATGGTGTGTAGTGTAAATTGCAAGAAGGTCCACAATTTTGTTGCTGACATGGATGTCAGAGAAAATGTTAGTCCCATCCAGATCCTTTCAGTCTTGGATATTTGCCTGGACCACAAGGGGCATGAAGTAGACTAAAGAAAAAGACTGAAAGGCACTTTTTTTCACAAGTACACTGGGGTCAAAGAATAGCAGTTGAGGTAGAAGAGAGGAATTCAAAAGACAGAATAAATCTAAACCCAAATTTCTGTTAGTTTTTGTTGATAGGCTGTTGTATCTAGAGGCCTAAACTCAAAGAAAGAACTGAAAATAGTCTGATGCTAAACTCAAAGAAAGAACTGAAAATAGTCTGATGCTATGTAGAAAGAAAACAAGTTTCCTCCTTGTGGAAGAGAGATCACATAAGCAGTTGTGATTCAATTTTAAGTGCAACAGATGATACTGAAGAAGCTGAAAAGAGCAGCCTAGAAAAGATGACATAGTAAAGGCTTGCAGCACAATAGCCTATAATTGAAGGATACCACCAGAGCAGCTGATGTTAGCCCCAAGACAGAAGGCCGGAATAAGAGGTAAGCAGTGGTACTGAGAAGGATGATTCAACAGGAAAACTACCCCAGAAATATAAGAGTTGTCTTGGCCATGAATATTCTTAGGCCATGAGTTATCCTAACACATGAGCCCTCAATATGCATGCCCCTGCTTATGTTCCTCCCACCACTGATGGCATAGTAATCTGTAATAGGATATATCCCTGTGAGTATGGCAAGAATTTGATGCCATTTATTTTGCTAGTCTATTTAATTAAAAACTGTTTGTTTTGAACTAACATCTCTTCTGACTGATCTGGTAAAGAAACATTAGTAGTGGCTTGTGAGTTGTGATTTTTCAGTAGAAGCTGACTCTAAATGGGCTTTAAACCTGGGGTAGCTTTCAAGAGATTGCAAGCTGCAAAGAAATTTTTATCACCTCAAATGCCTGTCAGTTTTCTGTACACCATAGATGAAAAATAAAGGTTTGCTGAATAAGCAAATGAATGAATATAGGCTTACTCAGCTTCTTTATTTAAAAGAACATTTTTTCCTTTATTAATTAAATTATCTGAGTAATTTAAAAATAAAATTGTCCCTTAAGTTCCCAGATGTCAATTCTTAATTATAGAGCCTATTCCCATTCTTTTACACTGAAATGGTAACTCCTTTTCAAGTCATTAACAAGCATTTATTAAGAACTTCTTACTCTGAGCCAAGCACTGTGCTTTCTTAAATAAAGACCATGCCCTGGGAACTTGTAGACTGTAATTACTGCTGTGCTTTACTATGCCTGCAGATACCAAAAATCCAGTTGACACAGAATTTAGAGGCTTTCCTGATGATGAGGAGTAAGGTGGATTTTAGCATAAGTAAGGTAGATTTTAGTGTGTAAAGTGGATTTTTGTTATTATATCATAGAGTTCAGTTTCCCAGGATCCATAGCCATACCAATATCTTGTTCCCAGGTATTAGATATGAATTCCCACAATTATGGCTCAAAACATCTTCACCACACATATATAGTATTATATAATGATAAATTATATAAACATTTAGTGCAGCTGCACAATGAGATACAGGGATGAGGTGATGCAAACTCTTGAGGCTATTGCTGGCAATATGCCCTCTCTATCTGGTGCCCTATAAAACAGGCGAGCAGTGGTCAAGGAGTGGGGAACCTTAGGGTTGAATGCACAAGCTGGAATGCTGTATGTGCCTCAACTGGCCCCCACTGAGGCTTGAGGGGATTTAGAGGGATGCAGAAGTTGTGCCTGTCTTGATGGACCCCATAAAGAGGTAGGGGTAGTTGCCCCCCGTTCTTGCCAGCCCATGTGAGGAGGGTGATTTAGGGAATGCTGTAGGACTTTGTGTTCCCATTATCGGCAATCCTCTTCTAAGAAACTAGACTAGAATAAAGGAAGCTTGTTAATAACCCCTGCTTAGTTTCTTTCCTGTCTGACCAGATCAAGAGTGAACCTGAGCTAGCAGTCCTCCTGTGTGCTGTGTTTATCTGTCTTACATGAGGAAAAGACCACAGAAGCACAAGCTCGCAGAGATGGAGACTTTCAAAACCATCTAGTCCAACCCATACCTGGTAAAGAATCACACTACAATCAATAGCCCCTATAAACAGGCTGTCCAGCTTTTGCTGAAGGATTCTGAGTGAGAGTCTACTCTCTCTCTCCCAAGACAGAACATCAAATTCCTGAACAGCTCTAACTTTCAGGAAATGCTTGCTTACACTGAGTTTCAGAGTGATTGCACCCATTGTACCAAGTCCTTCCCTCTGAAGTCAAGCAAAACATAATTACTCCTGAAATCCTTGAAAATAATAGAAATATCCTAAGTCTTCTGCTCTCTAGGGCAAACTTCCCCATGTTTTCTCAGTGATCCTTACAGAGCATAGCCCTTTGTCATACCTCCTTTAGTTACTCTCCAGATTATTTCTGTCCCACCTAAAATGTGGTCCCCCAAATTGAAAAAAAAAATCCAAATGTGTTCTGACCATGGGTACAGCTGTACTATCTCCCTCCATTTGGATACTTTGTTGTCATTCAACCTTTTCCAACTCTTTGTAACCTCATTTGGAGTTTTCTTGGCAAAGATACCAGAGTGGCCATTTCCTTCTCTAGCTCATAAATTATAGATCAAGAAACTGAGGCAAATAGGGTTAAGTGACTTGCCCAGGGTCACACAGCTAGGAAATGTCTGAGGCCAGATTAGAACTCAGGAAGATGAGTGTTCCTGACTCCAAGGTCCAGCACTCTATCTACTCCACCATCTACCTGCCCCAATTCGAGCACCATGCCTCCTTTAATGCAACTTAAAGATCTGGCTAAACTGCCACATTCCATTGTTAGCTCATACTGAGACTGCAGGGCACTAAAGTTCTCTGATCTTTTTCAGACAAACTGCTGTTGGGAAATAATTCTGATATAAACGGAAAACAGTGGCCAACTTAGATTTTAAAAATATATATGTGAAAATATATATGAGTGTATGCATATGCATTTATATGTGTCTATCTACCTATTTATTTGAACACTCATTCATTTGCTTATTTACTTATTATAATGGAAGCAAAGAGAGGCGCTCAAGGATGAGTATAGAAGTGTGGCATGGTTCTCTAAGAGTAGTGTCAAGAATACTAAAGCTCAGAATGAGCTGATTCTGACGAAAAAAGATAACGACAACAAAATAGGGTGTGGTTGGATCAAAGAAGGGATAGGGCTGCTAAGTGTCAGAAGAGACATGGAAGAAATGCTCTGCTGTTACTTGTTTCTATTTAATCTGTCAAGGAGAATTTATTTGGAATGGGGAAAAAACAAACAGAAACAGCTAATGTGGAGCTGATTCTCAAGATTAAGTCAGAGAGTAAGAGAGCACCCAATTCTCCTGAGGAATTCAAATCACCTGGTCCAGATAAACTACTTCTTTAAAAACTTAAACAAGAGGCAGATATGATTGCTGATCCATAGTGATTTCTGAAAGATCATGGAACATAGGAGAGGAATCACAGGACTGGAGAAGAGAAGATCTCATTTGGATGTTTGTGGCTTTTGTTTTGTTTTGTTTTTTGGAGGGGGAAGGCCGGACAATTTGGGTTAAGTGACTTGCCCAAGGTCACATGGCTAGTGTCTGAGGTTGAATTTGAACTCAGGTCCTCCTGACTCCAGTGCCGGTGCTCTGTCCATTGCACCACCTAGCCGCCCCTTGGATGTGTTTTAAATTATAGTCTATTATTAAAAGGTTGGTTAGTGAGTATCTTGAAAAGAAAGAGGAAGTCACAAAGAGTTATCATGGTTTTAGCAAGAACAAATCACTCTAGGCTAACCTCATTCCTTTTTTAACATTTCCTCTAATGTTGTAGATGTAGTGTATCTAGATTTTAGCAACATGCTTATATCATGCCATACTTGTGAGGGGAGGAGGGAGGGAAGATAGAGAGTTGAAGGCTAAACAATAATATAATTAGACACATTCAGAATCAATGAAATAGCTGGGCCCAAAAAGAAGTTATTAATTATTCATTATCAACCTGGAAGGCCATTGCTGTTCATTCTTTTATAGTCCAAAAACTATTCTCCTTAGCAATGAAAGAGAAGCAAAAGGGGATTTGAATATTTCTATCTTCCCTTTATCAACAGCTATTATGATCCCATACGCATCAATTAGCAGGCTGAACTTTTCTTTGATCTGCCTCTTGAACTTTCCACATATTTTTTAAAAAACTGAAGAGGTGCAGGACTAGGTTTGAAATCAAGGTATATAGAATGGTCCAGATGTCTCGAGGAACTTCTTAACATAGCTCCAGCATGTATGGTGGCTATGATTAAAGAGCTTTCATACTTCCCTTATGAGGAGAGGTTCTGGCCACTTTACTGTAGCATACTCCTGGAAGCTACTATGATTTGGCTGGCCCTAAAGAGATGGGCCCAGAAGACAGTACTAGGGAGCAGTGCCTAAAAGAGATGCTGATAATAGCAGAGAAACCCTCCAGAGGAAATTAGATGCCAAGACCAGCCAAGAGTGGCAGAGGAATGCACTCAGGACCAATAGATATGATGTGGCCAACAAGAAGCAGGCATAGTCAGAGGAGCCTAACGGCATCACCAGAAGACATTGGGGTCCTGCAAATATTTGAGGTGTGAGTTATCCCTTTGTATGAGCCCTTGGTGCCTGGTCCCTATCCATGCTCACTGCCCCCCCTGCTGGTATGTATATCTATGGGAAAGCATTCCCTAGGTTTACATGGGGAATGTCCTGGTGCAAATCTTCCTATACTATTTTATTACAAAGCTTTTGCTTTTAACTAATTGAATTCTCTGGCTGATTAGAAAAAGAGTCAATGCCTCAGTGGGGGGTTCATGAGGTACTGTTTTGAGGGGATGTTTCCTTATAGAGGATCTTAAACCTGGAGCAGCTATTCTGGGGGCCCCCACGTGAAAGAAAGAGTCTCAGATGATATATTAATATTGAAAGATAATATGGCACTACAAATGTATTGTATTCCTGTAGCAACTGTTCAGTTTTTTTTTCACCAAGTTTATATCACGTATTATTTAACATAGTTTTGTCAATTCTGGTCAATACTGTGCATGTGGTGAGTATTAGACTAAGTACAAAAGAATTGGATTTCTTTATTTCACAGAATAAATGTCCGGTAGTATTTTTATTTCAATTCAAAAAGGAATAAGTGCAGCTAATAATGCATCATACTTACTTTAAGGAGAGTTTCTGTGGCTTCATTGAATTTCAAGTGAAGGAGTTCTCGCAGTTCTAGGATTGATCCCTGGTACTGTGCTACTTGTTCATCTGTCAGTTCATATGATGGAGTATCCAATAATATTAATTGTAGTTTCCCAATTAGCTATAATGTAAAAGAATGTCTACATTAATCTCCTGATAAAAGAGGAAATGGGGAAGTGGAAAGAAATAAACATCCCACACTTTATGTTGAGAAATAATGTTCTTCCTATATTCACAAAATATATGCACAATTTTATCATAATTCTGGACAGTGGAAAAGCAAAACATTTGCTTTGAAATTTAGGAGTATTGGTATGCATTCCATCAGATTCAAAACCCCAACAGTTTTCCATCTTATGAAATTCCCAAACTAGGGTCCATACATTCATTGCAACAGTTAGGGATCCCTTATTTACTTCTCATTCATCTTCAGGTGCTACCACTCTGTTCTTGATCCTCCCAGACTCCTCTGCTCTTTCCTCATTCCTCCTCCTGTTGCTGTCATTATCCCAGTTCCTCTGGGGCCGGGGGAGGGGGGTGTTACCACTTTTGTTTTATTCCTGTTGCATCTGCTCCCCACACTTTGACAAAAGGCAAAAGCCACATAGAAGGTCAGAAAGATGATGATGGTGCTGACAAAGAGAAATAGGGAAGTTACAGAGAGGGCTACAAGGAAAGAATCAATGAGATACAAGCTGGTTGTGATCAGAAAAGGTGCATTTCAGAGTTCAGGATCATGGAAAAAGATATAGTGGGATCTAAATTATGAACATTCTTATGTGCAGCTAAGATGGAGTAAAGACAAAGGTCGTGAAAGTTTGGGAGATGGATGAACTAAGTTTCATCTTAAAGTTTTAGGAGGCTGATAACGACAGAGTCTTGGAGGAGACATCAAGTCCCTTGAATATGTGGACAGGCTCTGAGGCACAGGAGAAGATTACATGGGAGCCAGTTGTGAAGTCTTGAGAAAAGAGGGAAAGTGACCTTGAGGCCAGTAGATAATTACAAAAAGGATATGGATAGGGTGCTACAGATGGAACGATCAGCCTCATGAGAGGACAGAGTAGTAGGATGGCAAAGAAAGGAATTCTGGAGCTGGTAGTCGTAAGAAAAGAGCAATGCCTGCTTCTGATCCGATTTTTGCTCTGCGTGGCAAGGTAGCAGAGTAGACATACTTGGGAAGTATCATTCAATGATGAAGAGGGTGGTCAGTGATGTAGTACTTTCCAGAGAGAATCGATGGAAAACGTAGAATTTCACTTCATTGCCTACTTTGCTAGAATGAAAACCTTTCATGTAATGAAGACAGTTATAGGCATTTTTCCTCTATTCCACTTTGCTAGAAAGGCGTTGGTGCTTGGCATTCCCCTGACCCTAAATGTTGCAGGAATGAACCCCAGGGAATTTGGATAACCCTTCCTAGCTGTACCCAGGAACATTCAGAGTCATATGTGTATGAGATAATTGGAAAGAAATTCAGATGCTTGGGGAAACGAATATCTAACATGCTTTTCAATGTCTTTACTCTTCTCTGACTGGGTGAAGCAGTGGGGCTGGGAAGTGAGAGAGGAGGTGGGCAAGCAGAAGTACAGCAAGGAAGAAATGCCTCAGACATGGTCAGAGACTTGAGAGACAGATAGAAAATGTGAAATGTCTCTCACCTACCAGAAGCTTGAACTGAAAACACCAATGTAAGAGGGAGGGAAGACAGGGGAGACATAAAGGTGAGCAGAGCAAGAAGGGTTTCTTCTTTTTACATCTGAACTCACCTGCACCCATTTGTGTGATGATGAGTTCTGCATGGCAAAAGGCAATCAGAGGTTCCTACTAGTGACAGAAAAATCAATGCAAAAGGTACTGACTATAAGAGCTTCAATCTTTACTTGGTCCCAAGACATCAAGGAAGAGGAGCCAAGTTTTGGGTCCAAAGTGTGTGAGTCTTCACCTAATGACTGGTCCTTCATGATGGCATGAAAAAATCATTTGGCAACTATATCCCATTATCTATACTATCTTGTCTGCTCATAGAATGAGTGGCTATGGATGAGTGAATGACTAAACAAACCAACCAGTAACTTTTTAATAATTCCTGGGGTCAGAGTGACATATAGATAGTATGTATGTGTGTGTACATATATATGTTGCGTGTGTGTGTGTATGGTCTGAAGAATATAACCATCTAAAAAGCTTATGGTCATATGGTATCTGTTCCAATAGGTATTACTTTATTATTCTGTTGCCATGAGTAAAGCACTGTATAGAGATGCAAATACTCTGTCTACTCCTGTTTGGAGTAATTCCATTATGCCTATGCCATGTGTTTAGGGTCCCCTACTACGATATAAGGTCCTTGAGAGTATGGATTGTTTTATTTGTTGCATTTCTTCCCCCAATACCCAGCACAACACCTGACACATAGTAGAAGCCTAATATACAGCCACTGTCTGGCAGTTAAAAAGATTAGGAGCTACCATGTCTCTACCTAGCATCAGGAAAGGGTGAATTTCTATGAGATCACAAGGGAATGGTAACCCTAACCTAATGGAGAATACAAAGTAGAACTCCTCCCCACCCCTGCCTTCCTTCTTTGGCACTGTATTAGAAGAGCAACACAAATAGAACAAGTAGCACCTAAGTAAGTGAAAGGTTAAGGAAATATAAGATCTTCCCTGTCCATTCATAGGCCTATGTGACCACATGTTCCCTTGTTGTCTTGGAATGGGGGCCATGTTCCCAGGTCCAAAGGTACACAGGTCTTTCAATCATGGATGTCTTGCTGTTTTGAGCTTTGGCCCAGTTCACAGCCTGAGTCTCTTGTGGCTCTGGGCTATATGGATCCAATTAAGTGCTGAGGCATGTAGATTTTCAAGCTTTTCAGTGCAGAGCCAATCAGCTATTGAATCTTTGTTTGAAAACTATATATATTCTGGGAGGTCAGTATTTTGCTTTGGGGCTCACTCATGGGGAGAATGCTTTGCCTGACAACTCTTGATGTCCCAAAGGAGACTCTGTGTAGCCGTTGTTAGGTTCCCCAGCTTTGTGAACCCAGATGTTGGTGCCCTCTGGTCTGATGTTGTGTACAATTAGTTCTGATACTCTGTGAAGACAGTTGGAGCCCTGCCAATTGGATCTTTCTTGAGTACTTATATATCTTTCTGCATTGTTTAATTAAAGTAAGATTATTAACCTCTTTGAAGCTGTCTTTCCTTTTGAAAAGATCAAAGAACCTGTGCTAGCAGCCCTCCTGTGTGCTGGTGTTATTGGTCTTACACCCCCACATCAGCTGCAAGTATCTTTAACAACACAGCAGCAGGCAGGAAGCTTTTAGGTGAAGGACAGGGCATTTAGTGTTTTTCTCTAACAAAGAGAAAGCAGTACTCAATATTCTACTTTTGTCC
The DNA here is from genome assembly GCF_028583685.1 of Petaurus breviceps papuanus. Lineage (NCBI taxonomy): Eukaryota > Metazoa > Chordata > Mammalia > Diprotodontia > Petauridae > Petaurus > Petaurus breviceps. The sequence goes on from NW_027186546.1 coordinate 4,090,338, forward strand.
AGAACAGCCAGAAAGACCTTCAATGAGGTCAATGTCGGAATCAGAAAAGTCAGGAATTATGGTGAAACTGACATACTTAGAATGGTCCAATCTTAACACAACAACAATTTTCCATTATAATTTTGGTTAGGGGGGGAAACCACTGTTTCCTGTTATCTGGACAACTGAAAGTCAATCTGATTTTTAAATTAAATAATTCAGCAATATGGAATTATTGTTAGCTTGTCTGTACTATCTATTTATCCCTTAACCAGAATTTAAGTATGGTTGAACTGATTTGTATCGACAAAATTGTGAAAATTGTAAAAAATCCACAAGGAGATTATAGAATGTGCCCATCCATACTTAACTAACCTTATATTATGGGGTTAATTATTCTCAAAGAACAATAATGTACATGTGCAATTTTATATTCCATTTCTTGATTGAATATTTAAAAATTAGAGAATTACACTTTGTTACTTACATTTAGCACTAGTTTACTCTCTTTCATCACATCATCAATATCTTCATTTCCCTTTTCTTTCCATAAACTAATGAAAGTGTTCATATCTTGGGCTACAGAAGGATCAGGAGTTCCATCACACTCAACATAATGTTCCCACTGCAAAAGAAAAACTAGTCAAGCTCTCCATTGATAAAATCTCTACCAAAGTATAAAATAAAAAATTTAAGATGAGCTCTATAAAATTGTATTTTTTTACCAATGCAAAAATACGCACATTTAATCTGTAACTACCAAAGCTTTAATAATGCAAGATTATTGCAAGGATCAACTGAAATCAAGCATGTAAAGCACTTATAAACCTTAAAATATGATAAACATTAAACAAGAGAAGCCTTGTTTATCTAGCCCTAACTATTTGGATCTTTGAGTTAAACCAGTTAGCAACAGAAAAACTCTTCCTCGTGCACTGTGCTTGATGGGATCCTATGTATCCAAAAGACGTTTACAAAGTGGGACAGCTCCCCATAGTATCTCACCTCTCTAACTCTTCTCTGAAAGGTCTCTCCTGATGAAGGGAGACTTCTTTTCCTCCTGGGCCAATGAATTTATTTTATAATAATGGATATATAGCACTTTAAGGCTTTATGAAATGTTTCAATTGATCCTCACAACAACCATATGAATGTTACTATAGATATTATTATCCCCATTTTACAAATGAGGAAACTGAGGTTCAAGTCAAGCAAATGTCTCTATTGCCAGGCACTGTGCTAAGTGCTGGAGATACAGAGGTGGGGAAACAGTCCCTGATTTCAAGGAGTTGGAATCTTTTGTTGGAGACAACATGCAGACAACCATGTACAAACAAGATATGATACATTCAGGATAAAGCGGAAATCATTTCAGAGGGAAGATGCTAAGATTAAGCAGGACCAGGAAAGCCTTTTTGCATAAAGTGAGACATTATTAGCTTGGTCTTGAAGGACACCAAGGAAGCCAAGAGGAGGAAACAGGTGCTCTGAATGAAGAACAACCAACCAACATGCTCATCAGCCCCAGGGGGGCCACATCAGGGTTATATGATTCATATAACCAAGTGTTAGAGTTGGGACTTGAACTCAGGTCCTCCTAACTCCAGGTTTAGTTGATCCAATACATCAAGCCATAGTGCTTCATTTCTTTTTTTCTTTAAAATTCGATTTTATTTTATTTTTAGTTCCAAAATCTCTCCCTCCTGCCCCTCCCCCACCTATTTAAGAAAACAAGAAAAACAAAACCCATTATAAATATGCATTGTCATGCAAAACTAATTCCCTCATTAGTCCTGTCTAAAAGGAAGGAAGAAGAGAAAGAAAAAGAGCAGAAAACATGCTTTAATTTATATTCTTGAGTCCACCCATTCTCTACCAGGAAATAGGATATTTCATCATGTTGTTTTAGTCATTTCAGTCAAGTCCAACTCTGTGACCCCTTTTGCAGGTTTTCTTGGAAGAGATACTGGTGGTTTGCTATTTCCTTTCCTAGTTCATTTTACAGATGAGGAAACTGAGACAAACAAGGTTAAGTGATTTGCCCAGGGTCACACATCTAGTAAGTGTCTGAGGCTGGATTTGAACTCAGACCTTCCTAACTCCAGGCCTTGTAGTCTATCCACTGCACCCATAGCTGCTCATTTCATCATGAGTCCTTTGGAACTGTAGTTGGTCAATGTATAGAATGGTTTCATGTATGTATACATACATCTATATGGCTGGCCTTTTCTAGTGCAGGCTGGAGAGGGAGGGAGACAGTTCAAAATTTAATTAACAAAAATAAAATCAAACAACAAAAAGCTAAACTTACTTTAGAAAGGACTCTAACCTCTTTTTTCCATTTCTCGGCTTCTGAAAAACATTTCTCTAATATATAAAGTTCCTCAAGCTCATCAGTTCTCCTTTGTAGATCCTGTTAGCACAGGAGCAATAGTGAGAATTGATTGACTTAAATTTTAGCTGTACATTTTATAATTAATATCACTAAACATAATTTATTTGAACAGTTTCAAATATAATACAAAAACGAACACAAATACAAGTTAAATTTTTAGGATTTATCCCTTTCCTGGTTACACTCTGCACTTCCACAGACTTGTTAGTTCTTACTTCCTCTTCAACTGTGCTTCTACTGTCCCCACTGGAAATCTCTATTCTCATCCATTAATCCAGAAGCATTTATTAAGTGATCACCACAGGCAGTTAGTTCCTAGCATTGTGCTAGACACCAAAGATATAAAGACAAAATGTGAATGTCCTTCATCCTTAAGGAGTTTATCTTTTAGGAAGGAAATATGATGTGTGCATGTAAGTAGATAGTGAGTCAAACATTTATTAAGCACTTACTATTTGCCAGACACTGTGTTAAGCACTAGGAAGATGAAAAAAAGTAAAAAGACAGCCCTTGCCCTCAAGGAGTTTGCAATCTAATGGCAGAGACAAGCCAGTAAAGATGTATAAGCTTTAAACTGGATGAATAGGAAGTGGATAGGAGAGGAAAGGCACTAGAATTAAGATGACTAGAAAAGGCTTCCTACAGAGCTGAGACTTTAGTCGGAATTTAAAGGAAGCCAGAGAAATGAAGAGGGAAAGCATGGGGAACATCGAGAGAAAATTCTCAGAGCAAACAGGTGGAGTGTCTTGTTTATGGAACAGCCAGGAGGTGAGTATCACTAGATCAAAGCATACATATTGGGGAGTAAGATTTAAGAAGACTGGAGAGGCAGAAGGGGGTTAGGTTATGAAGAGCTTTGAATGCCAAATGGAGAATTTTGTACTTGATCCTGGAAGCAATGGGGGCCACTGGAGTTTGGGGTTGTGGGAGAACTTTACACAGTTGGACCTGCAGTTTACGAAAATCAGATTAGTGGCTAAATGGACTGGGGTGGGAGACCAACAGCAGACTATTACAACAGTCCAGGTGTGAGATGATGAGGGTTTGCACCAGTTCTGACAGTGTTAGAGGAGAGAAGGGAGTATATTCAAGAGATATACTGCAATGGTAAAATAGATTGGATATTGGGTAAGTGGGTGCAATGAGAGATGATGAGGAGTCAACAATGACATCTATGTGAGCCTCGGGGACTAGGAGAATGGCGATGCACTCTACAGTAATAGGGAAGGCAGGTGTTTCTTGATGTCTCGTGGAGTCATTGGTTTCCGTCTGGTCTATTCTTCTTTTCAGGGAGCTCATTGTTTGGGAAAGATTTGCCATATTTTCTTCTAGGTTATTCCTTCCAATTCCTTCCTCTATAATTTGATTTTTTTATATTTTGTTTCACTTCTTCTAGTCATTCATGTAGTCTTTGTACAAAACCTATTTTTTCTTTTGAGTCTGTTTACAGTTGTTTGTTTTTTGTTATTTGGAGGGCAATTGGGGTTAAGTGACTTGCCCAAGGTCACATGGCTCGTTTTTTGTGTTAAGTGTCTGAGGCCGGATTTGAACTCAGGTCCTCCTGACTCCAGGGCCAGTACTCTATTCACTGAGCCACCTAGCCGCCCCCTCTGTTGACAGTTGTTACAGACTTACTTTCTCCTCCTTTTGGAGGATCCCTAGAGCTCAACTAATTTTTTTTTTTATACTGATCAGTATTGTTGCTGGTTTAATCATCTCTTCATCTTTGGTTGGTAAATTAGGCAGTTTTGCAAGGGCCAGGCTCAACCCTTTCTCTCCCCACCCCCTACTTTTGGAGAATGTGATCAGCCTTCGTTGGTCTCACCTGAGTCCCCCAGATTCTTCATATCCTGGCTTTTCTCTTTCAGGATTAGGCCACACTGGATCTTTGAAGTTTAGTTCACTGGATCTTCAGGTTAACTCTATGACATCTTAGTACAGAGTGTCATGGACCTCATAGGCAGCAAGTTTCCTGGGCTTTCTCCCCATGAGCCATTACCATGCTGTGCTACAGTTCCCCCACAGGGATTTCAGGTCCCTACTCTAGGGCTTTCCACCCATTCTGGGGTTTTCTGACCTCCCTGGGATTTTCTCAAGGGTACTTCCTCTCTTGCTTACTACCTTCAGAAACAGGGACCTGCAGGCTACACATTTCTGACCCATCTCTGACCACAATGAGAGGCTGCCAATTTGTTTGACTATATTGGTTAATGTTGGCTTTGGTGGCAGGTTTCTGGATTGGTTTTGTGCAATTATGGAGTAAAACAAGACATTTATTGTAGTTTCTCATTGAACTTTTTTATCATTATTCAGTCTGATGAAAACTTTATGTTCTCGCTAGAGTAGTAATGTGAGAGCTGTCTTCCATTCAGTCAAACATCTAGAATCACCCTGACAGCTGCTTCTCAATCCCTTTCACAGATACAAAGGAATTTATCACCTCCCATGTGTGGGTATACTCCAGGACTCTTATCATTGGTCCACTTTTCTCTTCACGCACTCTCTTATCTCATAAGCTAGCAAGGGTTCTACTATCATCTCTGTGCAGATGACTCCCAAATTCTATGTATATATTCCTAATGCCTTTCTTGAACTGTGTAGTCCCACATTATAAATGGCCTATTAAATATTTCCAACTCTGTCTTATACACCTCAAACTCAAACATGCCTAAAACAGAACTGGCTATCATTCTCCCAAACCCCTTCTTCCTAATTTCCCCATTTCTGTCAAGGATACCAATCATTGATGTTTGCAACATAGGACTCATCCTTAACTCTTTACTCACACTCACATGCCATATCCAGGCAGATGTGCCACCTTGCTGATCCCATCACATCTCTCTCCTCATTTCCCTTCTCCTATCACACTACAACCAGCCTCGTTCAGGATCTCATTGCCTCTTGCCTTGACTATTGGAATAGCCTTCTAATTGGTCTTCCTGCCTTTAGTCTCTTCCCCTTTCCAATCCATACCCCCAGACTGCAGCCAAATTGATAATACTCAAGCATAAATCCGACCTTGTCTCTCCCCAGCAAAAGAAGCTCCTGAAGCTCCCTGTTGTCTCTAGGGTCAAAAACAAAAACATAGTCCTCCATTTGGCACAGAAAGTCCTACACAAACTGGCTCTAATCTGTCTTCCCATACTTATTACACATTTTGCCACTCGTTCACTCCATTGTGAATTTTCACTCTAATTGCTTCCTGTTGCCTGTCCATATCAGTCTCAGATTCCCCTAGTAGATCATCTACAGTCTCCAAATCACTTTGTATTTATGTGTATTTACTTGTCAGTGAACAGGGTGCATGCTGCTTGTAGAATGCAAGCTTCTTGAGGACAAGCCACTGTCTTGCTTCATTATTTATGTTCACAGCCCTTAGCACAGTACCTAAACTAAAAAATGCTAATTGATATACTCTGATTAATCAAGGAAGATATTTTTATGTTCTAAAAATATATGATAAGTTGGTGGGAGATAGTTTTGGTGAGTGAAAAGGCCATTCTCTTTATCTTTTAATAGGACCCTTGAAGCCTGGGAAGGTTAACTGTCACACTGGCGGCAAGTGGCAGAACTGAGATATGACCCTAGGCCTCAAAACTAAATTCACCTGCCAAGTTTGGTATCCTTTCCAAATGATCCATAATTGAATTGAAGAACTTGAGAGTTGAAAAATATTTCAGTGACCATCTTGTCTAGTCTAAATCCAAAAGTAATCCCCAACTATAACCTACCTGAGATTGGCCAACCAGCCCTGAAAACTTCCAACAAGAGAGAACCCATACCATCGTAAGGCATTCCCTTCTCATTCTGAACAGCTCTAAATGCTAGGAATTTTGACCTGACATATGTCTAGATGTGCCTCTCTCCAACTTTTACCCATTATCCCTAGTTCTGCCTCCTGGAACTAAACAGGATGACTCTAATCACTATTTCCATATGATTGCCCTCCAAATAGACAGCTCTCATGTCCTACTACCCCCAAGACTTCTCTTCCTCAGGCTAAAGATTCCCAGTTCCTTCCACTGATTCTCATATAACATGGGGGGAAAGGAACAGAATAAGCATCTATATATCACCTACTATGTACCAGACACTGTGTACCAGACACTGTGTAACAGTGCCTGACCTCAAGAAGCTTGCATTCTACAATAGGGCTGCTACTGATATTTTTTTTGCACATGTAGGTCGTTTCCCCCTTTTCAGCTATGTCTTGAAGGAGGTTAGAGATTCTATGAAGTACAGGTGCCAGGGCAAAGTCACCATGTGGGTGAGGAACAGAGAGGTCAATTAGGTTGGAACACAAAAGGTGGGAGGAGAATAAAAGAAAGAGTGGGCCATAAGACCTGAGTCCTGGGAGCAAGTAATTTCAGTGAGTCAGCTTCTGGAGTGCCAAATGACATGAAATGGAAGGTCCCTGGTCTCCACTTCAGAACATACTTGAGTATTCTATGAATGTTTCTGGTTCACTTACCACATGGTAATTTTTAATTGGCTGCTGAGCTAGAATTGGGTGTACCTTCTTCTCCAGCCTGCTCTCCTGACTACCATGCCACAAAAACCTTCTCACCCTAGAATGTCTATCCCTGCTGCCCATTCTCCTGACTTGCTCTTTCCTCCCCACACTTCCATTTTAAGGAAAAAGTCTAGGCTAGTTATGTCCTTATTCCTCTCCAAGCTGTACTACTGGCTTTCTGGTCTTCCTCTACCATTCCTTCCCCTCCCTTTATAGTTCCCTTTTACACATTGTCTTCCCCATCAGAATGTAAGCTTCTAGAGGGAAGGGACTGTCTTTCTTGCAGTTAGTATTTCTATTCCCAGTGCTTATTAGCACAATGCCTGGATCATTTTTGTTATTGGTGAGTTGTTTCAGTTGTGTCCAACTCTTCACGACCCCATTTGGAGTTTTGTTGGCAGAGATAATGAAGTGGTTTGCATTTTCCTTCTCTGGTTCATTTTACGGATGAGGAACTGAGGCAAACAAGGTTAAGTGACTTACCCAGGATCACAAAGCTAATAAGTGTCTGAGGCCAGATTTGAACTTGGGTTCCCCTGACTCCAAGGTCAACATTCTATCCACTGCCTGTCTAGCAGCTCTCTGGATCAAAGTAAGTGCTTAATAAATGCTTGTTGATTTGTTGACTTGACTTTCAAAAGGGACTAATTGGCCCAAGGCAAGTCTCTCTGTGTCCCTCTCTGGCTACATTCAGGTAAGGAGGCAAGGACTGCTATAAGCCTCTGGGTGGGAAGACAGCTGTCACTGGTGAACTACTCTCTCCACCTGGGACAGCATGTGGGCCCATGAACACGCAGTATTGTGTCTATTCTTTCATGCTTTAGCATTGAAGATTGAAGATGCTAAGATGTGACCTTATGAGTTTCAAAAGGTCTGGAGAGCCTCCAGTGGTCTCAGAGCAGGAGTCCACATCAAAGTTTATAGGCAGTTGGGCCTACTGGAACAACCAAGACCCAGCCCAGCAAATGACTTACCCCAAAGTCAAGATTCCAGGTCTTACAAGCAAGACGGTAGCTCTGCACATAGGCTAGGCTACATTTGGAGGTAAATCTTGGGGGACCAATGCTTTGTAGAAACTGCTTAAAGGTTGAGCCTACTTCCCAGGGCCTGAGGTGTAGAATAAGAGAGTGTGTTCCTGGGTGTTGAGGGGGTAAAATAAGGTCTATACTTTGTTCTACTGACATCATCTCAGTAAATATCCCTTTGTAACAGATAATTTATATTAATTTGTTAAATGAAGCTGGAACACTAACCACTAGTGACTAATATTGGGGAGAACATACTATAGTGAAGATAGGAAATTATGTGTGTGTGTGTATATGTATATATGTATATATATATATAAACCTTATTAAAAAAAAAAAAAAGAACAACAGCACAAGTCCCATAGCCCTTTAGGGCCAGAACCCTTAGGGAGATTTTTAGTCAATCTTCACCATGAGAACCTGGCCAACTACATACAGCATGTGTATGTGAACTGGGAAAAGTGTAGAGTCTCACTATGTTATAAGGAGGCCAGAAAGATAGGCTGGGGCCAGGCTGGAAAGGTTTATAATAGCTAGGAGCTTACACTTTATCTAAGATGGGATGGGGGCTCATGAAGTTTATTAAGTCAGGAAGAAATACGCATTGTAACCTCTCCTTCTTTTGAGGTTCAATTTATCCACCCATATCACTCCATCTAGTTCCATATTGCTGTAATATACCAATCCCCACATCATTTCACTTCCATTGTTTTATGTTTATAGACTTATCTTTAATCTTGCTTTTATTTGTAAGAGGTAAGCAATTGATATTTGCCTTAATTTTCACCTGCATTATATCAAATTTCAAATGTTTCTGCAAATTTTACCAGATTGACTCATTCTTTAGCAGTTGACCAAATTAAAAGATAATGTTGAGTATATCTTGAACTTTTGGAGGGGAGAAGGCAAGGCAATTGAGGTTAAGTGACTTGTCCAAGGTCACATGGCTAGAAAGTGTCAAGTGTCTGAGGTCACATTTGAACTCAGGTCTTCCTGATTCCAGGGCCAGTACTCTATTTACTGTGCCACCTAGATGCCCCAGTATTTTTTTTATTATATTTTAATTTTTTCTTTAAATTTTTCTTTTTTAAATTATATTTTAGATTCAAGGGCCAGAACACAAATACAGCATAGAGAAAAGAAACAAAAACATATCATAAACTTGAATACAAAGAAAGAAAAAACATGTGTGCATAGCAGAACATAAGAGAGGATTCAAAATATGTAACAATAAGTTTTCATTTCAAGAAAACCTGTATGATAAATAATACTCGTTGTGTTGAGAATTTTCCATCTTTTTTTGCTTCCAAGTAGGTTTTCTTTTGTTCTCTGCTGTGCACTTTTTTACTTTGTTCTTTTTCCCCCTCCCCCACCCCCAGAAGGCTACAATAAAGTATAGATATGTTTCTCCATATATATACATACACATATACATATATACATACATATATAGACATATACTTTCCCAAACATACTCTACTAATGATATCTCTTATTTTCTATCCCTCCTGCTTCCTCTACTTCTACCCACTACCTTCCTTTCCTATTACTTGCCTAACTTTTCCAAGGATCCCTCCCCAATCCTCCTGTTCCCATAAAACTAAACACTCTTCTATACCCTGCTTTTACCTGTTCCCTCACCCTCCCCTCTAAAGATCCCTCCCTTGTCCTCTCCCCTCTCCCTATACTCCTACCATTTTATTTCTTCTAAATTTAGAAGACTTTTATACTCTTCTAAATATATGTATATTGTTCCCTCTTAGACCCATTCCTGATGAAAATAGGTTGCCAGAACTACAAGCCCATCTCCCCAATCTAATTCCTCTGTATTGATTTTTCCTCTTGCATCTTATTTGTATTAAATAATTACTCTTTTTTTAGTCATTCCTAAGTGTTTTACTTTTTTTAACTTTTTAACAAATTCAGTATCTGGCCCCTAGTCTCTCTCCACCCCAATCCCTAAATTTTTATTTATATGCATGTTGATATCTCCTCAAATACCCTGGCCACCCAGTTCAAGTAAAATCACCTCTGACCTACATCTTTAATTTACCTCGGTTACCCACAGGGGTGGTCACAAATTTAATCTTGTCATTACTCATAATTTTGTCACCATCATGATCTCCTATTTTGAAATAATTTATAGATGTGATTGCAGATGTGGTCACTGTCAGCAATCTTTATGAAATAATAGACAATTGGGATGGTTCCAAAAGATTAGAGAGAGGCAATTTTTCCCAAATTTAAATTTAAAAACATAGGGAAAGGTATATTCCAGAAACTTAGAAATGAAAATGATGATCACTAGGAAATGGCATGGGTTTCCTATGAAACAAGTTATGCCAAGCTAATTTCATTTATTTTTTAATACAAAGTTACTAGAGGGATAAGATCAGAGGGATGCTATCTACATACTCTATGCTATTTCGCTTGAAGAAGAAACTACTTATGGAGAATATGATGGTTATCTTCAAATATCTGAAAGAGTTATCTAGGGAAGAAAGATTAGATATAGTAGGGGCAGCCAGGTGGAGCAGTGAGTAAGAGCACCGGCCTCGGAGTCGGGAGACCCAGGTTTGGTTCCGGCCTCAGATACTTAACACCCACATAAAATAACTGGCCGTGTAACCTTGAGCAAGTTACTTAACCCCAACTGCTTTAAAAAAAAAAAAAGATTAGATATAGTCTCTACAGCTCCAAGAATGAGAAATAAAACCAATGGGTAGAAATTACAACAAGGAATTTGGAAGATTTTTGCTCCGTATAAGGAAGAAATTTCAAACCATTCACCCTCTTAAAAATGGAATTAGTTGTCTTGTAAGTTTGATCCCAGAATTGCTCAAGCAGAGAAATACTGACCAACTGACACTCATTTCAAGTCAATTAAATTCAAAGTATCATGTTCTAAGAAGCTGAAAAGCCCCCACAGGTCATCTAGTCCAACTTAATTTATTCAATAGTGGAGGAAATTGAGGCCTAGGAAGTTAAGTGCTTTACCCTAAGCTACACAGGGAGTAAAAAATAGGAGTAGGATTGGAGCCCAGGCAGGTCCTCTGCTTAAGAGCCAGAGATCCTTCCACTTCTTCCACAAAGCTTAATTGAAATAAACTCGAGTGCCTCTTTTGTACAAAGTGTTGTGCTAGGCACTCGCGATATAAAGACAAAAATGAAACAGTACCTGCCCTCATAGATCTGACATGCCTAGCAGGAGGATCCAACAGGTAAAACAATAAGTACAGTATTTTTATACATGAAGGTGCCCTTATAAGGTATAAGGCTAACCTAGGTGACTTATAAACTCCCTCCAACTACTAAATTCTATGATTCTAATATTCTTCTATAATATTCCTTAAATCCCTAGTAAATATGGTTGACTAACCTTTTCTACTAACACTTGCCACTTACGCTTTTCAGCTCGTTTTCTTTCAAGTTTCTCAGCTGCTTCCTGTTCAGCTTTCAAACGGGCTTCCTCTGAAGAGAAAAGCAGTTATCAGTAATGTAGTCACCACTTGATTTTTAAAGAATACTTAGAGTTGTCTCAACTATTATTTTTATTTATGGAGGCCTGAGGGCATTTAGAGGACCATCTCAGCTGAAGAGGTAATTTAGGACAAACAAAATAGCCTAGTAAAAAGACAATACAAATAGAGCATTCTTACCCTGAAATGTTATATATGGAGAAAATATAAATATGTTCAGGAAGAGCTTACTTTTACAGATGATTGATAGTCATAATATAAAGCTAAAGGGAAAGTAGAATCTTCAATGTATATCTCTAATCTCTTTCCTTGCTATGGCTATCAAACAAAAATGTTGGTGGGATTATGAGTCTGTTTCAATATGACATTTCTTACATTCAGTTTTCTAGTAAGCGGAGAGATATGACACTATTTCCCTATTTGTAGTGAAAACAAATGAGTTTATACCAAATTACATGAAAAAGGCAATATAGGAATTTTGGTTAGAATTCTGAGTTTGACTTTGCAGCCTATATTTCAATAACTTGATTCTTCCATATGGCTACTTTTTAAAAAGTCACTCATCAATAGTCATTATTTTTTAAGTATTTAAAATTACCACAAACACTTTAAGTCCTCACAGCATTTTCAAAATATTCCAAGTTTTTTACTTAAGACTCGGCAAATATTTTTAAAATGCCAGACCCTAGGTTTGAAAACTATATATAACTAGAAAATTACCTTGAGGTTTAAAATATCATCATAACTAATTTTGGATAACATCAAATTTAATTTTTAAATTGCACTTTTGGTATTTCAGTTATGTGCTGTCTCTTCCCACAGAACATAAACTACAAGAGGACAAGGCTTATGTCATAATTATCTTTATATCTTTAGCGCCTAGCATGGTGCCTGAGTACACAGTAGGTGCTTTATAAATATTAGTCGGTTGACTGATGTGTCATTTAAGGACTTGTCATAAGTCATATGTTGAATAAAGTTGAATAATAAAACAATTTGTTAAGCTCCTAGGAATCCAAGATCTATCAGCTGCATCACAACAATATTAATTCTGTGTACTGTACCTTCTTCCTGCAGTTTTTTCTCTTCTTCTTCTTGTTGCTGTTTCAGTCGCTCAAGTTTAGAGAGTCTCTTTTTCTTGTCAGTAGCAGTACCACCCTTAACAAAAGTTTCAGCATACAAGACTGTTATCAACATTTAGAAAATGGTAGCATCATTTCCCAAAATCGTTTATCTGAAATACACATTTGCCTTCAAGAACCACTGTCAGAAACTGTCAACTATGTGTTTTATTTCAGTGAAACAGATTTTATAGTATCTTGACAACTATCTTGCTAAGTACCTAGTGACCAACAATAAGAAGAATAGCAAAATTCACTTCATATGGTACTCAATGACTTTCCTCATAACAGTCCTGAGTTAAGTAGTATAAGTATTATTAGCCACATTTCACAGATCATTACAGGAGTTAGAAGAGAACATCAAGGTCATCCAGTTAAAACCCTTCATTTTACACAGCAAAGAAACTGAGGTCTAGAAAGGTTAGATGATGCCAAACCTGAGCCCTAGACATATTTAGGTTTGGTCATGACCACATGATGGAAGAGTTATAGCCAGGACTTTAGACCTCACTGAACCATATGAGTTAACATCTTATCAAACTCCAATTATTTGAATGAGTATGTACAGTTTTAGATTAAAGGCATAATAAAGCTGCCAAGTCAATCAGATAGTAGTAAGAATGACTTCTACCAAGATAGCAATGATCTTGTTTGGTCTTAAGCATGGATGAAGGGAGTACTATTGCATGAAGGATGACAGTGTGAGTAAAGACAAGCCATGAAATCAGAATTACAATGGCAAAAAGACCCTGAGAAAAAGAGGGTAAAGTAAACTCCTTTCCTTTTGCTCTCATTTGACCTCTCCCTCTCAACGATTCCACTATGTCCAAGCTGGTTGGAGAGCATGAAGAAATAAGTCTCCTTCCTTGCTATAGCTACCCTTTATTTCAGCAACACTACAAGAAGGGGAGTAGTAAACTTGCATAGGCCCAGGTTTGAAGTTGGAGAAATCAGGGAACAGTAACATAACAAGCCCACTGCCCCCACCCCCAAGAAATTTTGAGGCCAGGAGTCTTCCCTTGACAAACTGGCCTACAATCTCTTTTCCTGTGCTGTAACTGGAAGCAACTGCAACTTCATGGCTAATTGTCTGAGTCCTTTTGGGTTAAGAGCTTCAAAGTCAGGAATTACAGGCTTCAGCAGGACGCTGGAAAGGCATAATTTCTGTACCTCTTGACCATCTTGGGTTTTTTTATTTTTAGGCTATTAGGTTATTATTTAAGTTTTTTCCCCTATGGTTTTTTTTTAAGTTCCTTGGATCCTCAAACTGTGTGTGTGTATGTATATATATATATATGTATGTATATATATGTATGTATATATATATGTATGTATATATATATGTATGTATATATATATGTATATGTGTGTGTGTGTATACACACACACACACACACACACACACACACACACATCTATATCCTGCCAGCTTTGTTAATCTAAACTACTAGGGATTGCAAAGTACTCTAATTTTCAGAAATCGTTCAACGGGATTCCTGGAAAAAAAAAATATATACCATAGATCTAAATTACCTTAGGCAAAGAAATTATCCACTTCAAATGAATATTTGTTTTTTTATTTAAAATTTTCTAAAGTTGTCAGTGTATATTTTAGTCCTGTTTGATAATCAAACAAGTCTATATATAAGAGAGTATGTGAGAAAAAGATGAGTAGATGGAAACAGAGACAGAGATGGAATGAACAATTGGCAATCAGACAAGATGTACCATTCCTTGCAAGAATCCTCACTTATAAGATTCTCTTTTTTTTTGGGGGGGGGAGGGGTGGTTGATAAGCTTAGCGAACAAATTCCATTAACAATCCCTTTAGTATTTCAATCAATCTGTGATCATACGAATGTGAGTATTTTCTTCAATGATGCAGATTACAATACAGCTATAAAGTTTAAATATCACATTTAATATGATATGTACAAAAGAGGTCAAATTTGAGTTGGAGGGGCGGCCAGGTAGCACAGTGAGTAAGAGCACTGATCCCAGAGTTGGGATAACCTGGGATCGAATCTGGGCTCAGACACTTAGCACCCACCCAAAAACACCTGGCCGTGTAAACTTGAGCAAGTTACTTAACCCCAATTGCTTTAAAAAAAATTTTTTTGAGTTGGAAAATGTTAACTCTCAGTATAGGAGTGACTTGCCACTGTCATCATCACTCCACATATATTCACACATATCAGTAGTGTCATTGTACTGTTGTTGCATTGGAGTGTTGGAAATATATTCTCAAAGTTAAACAATCTTTGTGTATTTATGTTAGAAGCACCACAAAATCTATTATGATTCTCAGTGCCATTTATATTAATAAAAATATAATAATCTGGCTTCCTCCAAGTTTTAATTTTTAAACTATTGAAATAACTCAAGAATAATAATAGGAAAATTCAACAATTCAATTTAAATTTAATGTTCTTTAAAGTTTAACTTTTTAAAGCTAAAACAACATCCCTCTATAGTAGATAAATGTGAAGCTAATTTGAAGGAAAAAATCCACTGCTATAAGAAGTAAAAACTATTTAAAAGTCCAAATCCATAAAATACAGCCCAGTATAGATAGACAGATAGTGTAATGGGAATGTAAATTTGTAAGATCTTCCCTGCCCCTCAGCTAAAATGCACCTGGAGCCTGGGGTGGGAGGCTTGTTTTTCGGTAGATACTTCTTGATTGGCCAGTGAGTCAATAAGGTTGTTACATTGTCTGAGCCAGGAGAAGGCTATATAAGTCCTGATGTGTAGCTTTGTTTTGGGGCTTACTTTGAGAAGTGTTCTGTGATTTGATCTGGATTCTGGGAAGCCGTTGTTGAGAGCCCCCCCTCGGCTTTGAAAAACCCAGAAGTTGAAACCCAGATGTTGATTGGGTATGGATGTAATGGTTGGACAGTTTGAAAACTGTCTACTTGATCTGTTTCTCTGTCTTGATAATTCTTTCTGTATATTCTGAAGTTTGGGGTGCTGACCTTTTTCCCCTGAACTAGGTAAATGATACATGTTTGACTGATTAAAGTAAGCTTGTTAACCCATTTTGAGTTGCTTTCTTTTAACAAAGCAGATCCAAGAACCTATATTGGCAGCAAACCCTGGGGACGCTGGGGTGCTTGCTGATACAGATAGATATGACTGGAGTTCACAAGTATTATTACTGATGAAAGAGACCACTGAAAGACCACTATGTTTGCTTTGTGTGAATAGCTGCAGATAGTATGCAGCCTAATATATTGCAACAGCACCTTGAAAATATACATGCAAAATGTTAGCAACATATTTTTTCAGAGAAAATTACATGTGCTTTCAATAAGAATATTAACTTTTTCAAAAACCTTGTTTGTGACATCACAAAAATTGCTTGAACCACATAAAGTTGCTTTGGGAATTGCTAAGTTAAAAAAAAAGCCTCATTCCTTAAGAGGAATGTTGGTTCTACCAATAGCTTTTGATAGATATCGTGGGAACAATGCTTGCTGACTGATGCAAAGAAAGCAGTTTCAAATAGTACCATTTGCACATAATACAGCAGAGAGGAAAATTACTCGTGTCTGATGAATTTCACAATAAATTTATTAAGAAATTAAAACTTCCCTGTTTCATTGCCAGTAGATGAAACAACAGAAGTCAAGATGTCCATTTGGTTTTTTATGTCTGATATGTTAAGGTTTAATGTTAAGTAAGATTTGCTACTTTTCAAATCTATAAATGGCAATACTATATCAAGAGAAATGTTCCATATAATTGTCAGATTTTTTTCAAATGACAATGATTTAATGTGGGAGAATTTTATTGAACTCTGCACTAATGGAACTCACTTGACATGAATTAAGTGTAGGTATACAATCAGGTAAAAATGTCCCTTGTACAATCTGGTAATATCGCATTTAATTACTATCTCTATGCTAATGATTTGACAGATTTGCCAAATACACAGGCAGCCAAAGGAGTACAGGAATGGGAATAAGTGAAGAAAGGAGATGGAACAACAATGACAAAAAAGAGTTTGTATTGTCTGAACAGTGTGAGTGAAACACATTGTGTGAAGGAGAATAATACAAGATGAGCCTAGAAAGGTATGTAGGAGCCTGAGTATCTATAAACGCAAGTCTAAAGAGGTTATATTTTATCCAAGAAACAATGAGAAAGCTATTGAATTCCCCTGCTTCTGAGCAAAGAAATGGCATGCTCAAAACTGTGCATTAGGAACATTAGTATCAGTGTGGAGGTGGAGTAGGTTGCAACATGTTATCACTGAAGAAATACGCAGTCATGATATAAAGGATTTATCAGAGAAGTAGGTAGCCAAAAAAAGAAGCTACGTTTGGGGAATAGTAAGTACATAGGCCAGTTTGGCCAAAATAGAGTAGGTGAGGAGAAGTAATATATAAATGCCAGATGTGTGCTAGAAGTATCAACTCGGTGGCTATATGGAGGGTGAATTAGAAAAGGGAACTGATGTAATAGTGCAGACTAAATGTGATGAGAAACTTCTCCCAATGGTGAATTCCTCTCAGAACTTCCATTCTGAGGAATGGCTCAGACCAGTCATCCTTAATTCTATGTATTTAGACGGTATACTCTAACCTCCTTTTTATATGTTATCTGTATGTCACAATAAAATACAAGTATCTCGATGGCAGGGACTGTCTTTTATTTTTTTTGCTTGTACTTTTATCTCCAGCCCTTAGCAAAGAGGCTGGTAAATAGTAAGTACTTTATAAATGCTGTTTATTTGACTTGAAATAGGATGGTGACCCTGTAAGAGGAAGAAAGAGACATACATAAGAGATGTCGTAGTGATAAGATTGAAAAGACTTGGCAAAACTATTGAATATAAGGAGGGAGCTAAGCGAATAACAAACCAAAGAGGATTCTTGGGTTGTGAACCAGAGTGAGTGAAAAGACAGTGATGTTCTATACAGAAAGAGGGAAGTTAAGATAGGTTGTTGGAGACAAAATAACAAGTTGTTCTGGATATGCTGAATTGGAGATTCCCTGTGGGACAGTCATGTGGAGATGTATGGTAAACATTTAGAAATATGGGAATGGAAGCTCAAGAAAGAGATGAAAGCTGTATGTGTTGACTTTCAAGTCACCTGCATGGACACAACTAAACACTGCTGTTGAGATCACCAAAAGAGAACAGGTAGGGAAAGAAGAGAAGAAGGTGCTGGGGTAGATGCCCACACAAAGTGGGATGGGACATGAATGATGATTCATTCGAAGAAATTATGATAAAATAATTATACAGGTAGGAAAATCAAGAGAGTACGATGTCAGAAAAACCTAAGGAAAAAGAGTGTGAAGATATAGGAAATGGCCAACAGTACAAAACTCTAAAGAAAGGTCAAGAAGGGTGAGAACTGAGAAAAAGCTTTTGGATTTAGTAGTTCAGAGATCACTAGTAACCTTAGCAGTTTTAGTTGAGTAGTAGAAACCAGCATACAAGGAAAAATAAAATAAAGGTTACAAAATAGAGGCAAATAATGCAAATATATCTTTCTAGGAGTCTGGCAGTGACCAAAAGGAAATAAAGGATAAAGTTAAAGAAGACATTTGTATCAAGGGAGAGGCTTTTTCTTAAGGATATGGAAGATCCTAGGATGATTGAAGGCAATAGAAAAGAAGTTGAAAGAGGAGGAGACAGGAAGGGAGAGGGGGAAGAGACTAAAGATTAAAGAGGGAAAAGGAATAGTTTATCTGTCAGATCTATGGAGAAGGGGAGAATTTATAACCAAATGGGAGAGAATATTATGAAATGCAAAATGGATAATTTTATTACATTAAATTAAAAAAGTTTTACATAAACAAAGCTAATGCAACCAAGATTTGAAGGGAAGCAGAAAGCTGAGAAACAATTTTTATAGCCAGTGTCTCTGATAAAGGCCTTAATTCTAACATATATAAATTAAGCCAAACCTATAAGAATACAAGTCATTCCCCAATTGATAAATGGTCAAAGGATATGAACAGGCAGTTTTCAGATAAAGAAATTAAAGCTATCTATAGTCATATAAAAAATGCTCTAAATAACTATTGATTAGAGAAATGCAAATTAAAACAACTCTGAGGTACCACATCATACGTATCAGATTGGCTAACATGATAAAACAGGAAAATGATAAGTGTTGGAGAAGGTGTGCGAAAACTGAAATACTAATCATGTTGGTGGAATTATGAACTGAACCAACCATTCTGGAGAGCAATTTGGAACTAATGCCCCATCAGTTATAAAACTGTGCATACCCTTTGATCCAGCAATACCACTACTAGATCTGTATGTCAAAGAGATCACAAAAAAAGGAAAAGGACCCCCATGTACAAAAATATTTTAGTGGTGGCAAAGTAATGGAAATTGAGGAGATGCCCATCACTTGGAGAAAGGCTGAACAAGTTGTGGTATATGAATATAATGGAATACTATTGTTCCATAAGAAATGGTGAGCGGGTGGATTTCAGAAAAACCTGGAAAGATTTGCATGAACTGATGCTGAGTGAAGTAAGCAAAACCAGGAGAACATTGTACATGGTAACAGCAACATTGTGCAATGATAAACTATGATTGACTTAGTCATTCTCAGCAATGCAATGATCTAAGACAATTCCAAAAGACTCATGATGGAAAATGCTATTCACATCCAGAGAAAGAACTATGGAGTCTGAATGCAGATCGAAGCATTTTCTCTCTTTTTGTTTTTTCTTTCTTGTGGCTTTTCCCTTTTGTTCTGATTCTTCTTACAACACGACTAATGTGGAAATAGGTTTAATATCATATGTACATAGCCTTTATCAGATTGCTGCCATCTTGGGGGAGGGGAGGAGGGAAAGGGAAAATTTAGAACTCAAAATCTTACAAAAAAGTGAATGTTAAAAATTAAAAATAAATGTTTTAAGAATTTCTTTATAAAGTAAAAAAAATATGTAGAACTGAAAATAAAATTGAGTAAAAAATATTATAAAGAGGGAAGAAGAAGGATGAATGAAGGGGTAAATTCATAGGAGGCAGGGGGGTTGAGCTTGGTAAGATAAGAAACACTTCTTTACCTGGAAACTAGATCAAAGGAGGAAAAAGTGAAAATGTTGAGGGGATTTGGAGTGAAGATGGGAAAAGAAAAAGAAAGCTCCTGAGAGATGGCTTCAATTTTCTCTACCACAAGATCCTCAGGGAGGCAGTGGCATTGAAAGGCTTAAGAGGGGTGAAAAAAGGTTTGGAACAGGAGCTGTGGGGAATGCAATAGGAAGTGACCAAGGAAGAGTTATACATAGATTATACATAGCATTTATTTGTAGTAGACCCTGTCAGCACAGCTGTGTGATTAGCTCCGCTGTTATACAGCAATTCATGCACAGGAAAAGATAGAAGGTGGGGGTAACCTAGGGCTGGGGTTTGGAAAGGATGAATGGTGATGAAGAAGACTCAAGAGTAGAGGAAATTATGGAGTTCAAATGGTTAACTACAGAAAAGACTTTGAAGGAAAGTGAAGCCAGAGCAAGGGTGACAGACCAGAAAAGCAGAGAGGAGTGAAGTTCCTAGTGATAATGATTAAGGCAAAGAATAGGCTCAGGAGGAAGGAGGCAGAGGGGAAAATGAAGCAACAGGAAGTTATGGCCAAAAGAATTTTAGCTATGATTTTGTGAAGATAGAACTCTTGTAGATGATTATGTGATCAACTGGACTATTCTTGTTTGTGGTTAAAGTGGAGTGAAGGTTAAAGTTATGGGAGTTGAGAAAGTTGATGAGCTAGAGGCTAGCTTGTTTGAGTAGATGTTAACAGGTATACTGAAGTCCCTGATAAAAAGAAGGGGGTGGGGGTGGGGATTTTAGCTGAAGAGAAAAACAATGAGCCAGGTATAGAACTCTAAGGGGAAAAATAAAAAGAAAAATTACCTGGGAACTAGTATCTACTACTTATCATAATCTGGAAGGGTAAATAAATTTGGATAGGATAATAATAATAGCAAGCATTCACATAACACTTTAAGGTTTACAAAGCACTTTACAAATATTTCATTTTATCCTTATAAATCTTGGGAATAAGGTACTATTATTATCATCCAGTTTTACAGATAAGGAAATTGAGGCAGAGAGAGGTTAAGTGACTTGTTCAGAGTCAAACAGTTAGTAAGTGAGGCCAAATTGGAATGAAGGATTTCTTGAAAACTCCAAATCCAGTGGACTATCCATTGCACCACTTAGCTGCTTCTAGAGTGAACTTGGAAGTAGAAGTTATGGAGTGATGGTAGAAGGGAATGGTCTAGAAACAACAAGGATCGAGGGTAAGCCTACTCATTCTGCTCTGGGGTAACTGGGAAAGGGACATGACAGAAGGTACATTCAATAGAGAAGAGGTGTCTTCTAGAAGAGTTGGAAGGAATGTGAGAGGAAAAGGTCTGACAAAACAACCATCATACCCCAAGGGAAAAAGAAATATCACAGGCATAAAACTTATGGAGTTTTTTGAAATACAGTCTTCATAATCAATAGATAAAAGTTAAAATGAGATATTCCTCAGGAAACTGTCTTGTTGGATACCCACCAATTATCTGGGACCACCACATCTTTTGGCATCAAATTAGGCAGTGGAGAAAAGGAAATGGGAGAAAGCAATAGCTCCCTAAAAAGGTATTAGGGAAAGGATGGATAATAACCCTCACGTGTCTTAGGGAGGATTAAAGAACCACTGATGGATTTTGGAAGCACACATAAACTTTGGTGTATCAAGTTAGAAAGGATAGGAAGATTATCTTAAAACACCTCAATATAACTAAAAAGTGTTACTTTTATGTAAAAAGTGTCCTATTGCTGACATACATTAGATGTATTTAATTTTTGCAGGTCCCAGGGATTCCTAGGCAGGAATTGACTGGAATATCAAGAGTAGGATGGAAGTTAATCTTTCTTATCTGGGATTAAGATGCAAATTATCTATAAGAACTAGAATACTACCAAAAAATGCTTCACTTAGGCTGAATTTTACACACACACACACACACACATACGGTTATCACAATTTTGGTAATGTGGAAAAATCTTCCCAACAGTTTGGAAATATATGAGACAAAATAACGAAAGTGAAAGTAAGGCAGGAAGGGGAGATAATGTATCCTATAGAGTTTTCTTTCTGTCTTAGTAGTTGGACCACTTCCTAGGGGAATAGCTTGGGATCTTGCTTCTCAAGGGAAAGCAGCAACACCTTCGTTCTCGTTTTTTTCACTTTTTTAATAGAATTTTATTTTTAGTTTCAAATTATCTTTCCCCACCCCACCTAATGAGGCCAAAAAAACACATTGCAAATATCTACAGTTATGCAAAATAAATTCCTGCACTAGCCATAGCCAAAAATAAATATGGAAGGAAAAAAAAGAAAATATGTTTGTCTGTAATTTGAGTTTATCAGCTTTCTCTCTTGAGGTAGATAGCAAGAGTCCTTTGGAACTGTGGTTCATCATTGGGATTGATCAGAGTTAGGTCTTTCAAAATTGATTATAATATTGCTATTACTAAATATATTCTGCTCACTTCATTTTGTATCTGTTTATACAAGTCTTCCTAGGTTTTTCTGAAATCATCTACATCACACAGCATAACAGTATTCCATCATATTCATATATCATAACTTGTTCAGACGTTGCCCAATTGATGGGTATCCCCTAAATCTCCACTTCTTTGCCATTATAAAATACTACTATCAACATTTTTGTATGTATGAGGTTTTTTTACCTGTTTCTTTAATATAGAATAGACTTAGTAGCAGAATTGTTGGGTTAAAGAGTATGCACAGTTTAATAGTTTTTTAGGCATAATTCCCAAACTTTACAGATTCTCCCTTTGGGTTTCATATATTTATGTTCACCTCAATTGGGAGTTGGGAGAACTTTCACAAATACTGAGTAGAAAAAAGGCTCTAATTTACCAATCCATATGCATGTATGTTCTCTAGCAAACAGTATCAATTCTCTAATGCTCACAGAGGAAGGTTAGCACTTGCAGTTGCAAAATCTTAAACAACACACATTCTTCTATACATCATGAAAAGCATTGCAACAATTACAGAATAAGAATGAACAAAAGGACATCAGCAGCTATCTACTCATCTGTCTACTATCTCGTTTCTACATATTCTTTATGAAAATTACCTATACCAGGGGTGGGGAACCTGTGACCTCGAGGCCACATATGTCCTTCTAGG
>NW_027186546.1:4113052-4243575 GCF_028583685.1 Petaurus breviceps papuanus
ATTGGTAACTGCCTGTGTGGGGCTAGAGAGAGTAAAGTGAAGCATGGAGATGGGAAAGGTGACAGTCCATCTTGCAGGCATCAATAAGGATCCAATTGTAATTTAATTAGATAATATTATGCAGTGGGATCACAGAATCATAGATTTAGAGCTACAAAGGACTTTGGAGTCCACCAAGTCCAATTTATTCTGCAGATAAAGATGCTGTAACTCAGAGGGTGTCAGTGACTTTGCAGAGTCCAGTAAGTTACAGAGCTAATAAATATCTGAGGCAGGAGTCAAATTCAGGTCTTCTTGACTCCAGTCCAGCTCTCTATATAGAAATGTGGTATGGGGAAGGTTTACCTTCAGTGACACTAAGGAAGCTAGAACCATCCACACTTGACTCTGTCACTTTCATGAATTAACCAGTTAGGAAGTTGAGAACATACTCTAGCCACCAGAGGGCGCATGGTGCTCTTCAGCCACCTGCCCAGTAGTTACTTAGAAATTATTGAGTGTGTGCACTTATGTGCTGACTTTCCTAAAAGCTGCAGTCTTGCCTTTGCTCACTAGAGGGCACTCATCCTACAAACTCTTGGATTACTCTCTTACATCCTTAAACTGTTTCATGAGACAATACATATTCCTGATGCTGAATTCCATGCAGGTTTAAGAGCATGATCTAGTATATGTGCCAAAATTATTAAAATTGAAAACTTTAAAAATTTAAATAAGAAAAAAAGAGATAAAGACTTTGCACGTGAACCCACCTAAAATGCATCTAAAAAAATCCCTTATTCTCACAAATTAATCCAACCATTTTGAGTAGTGAAAATATTAGAGGAAAGAGTTATGTGTCCAGAAGCTCTTTTCGGAGGTCAGGGGCCTCAATCACCCGAGTCAAGGAAATGTGGTCGATGAGTTTTTCATCCCTCCAGCTAACAAGTTGACTTGGCTTTCAAAAGCTGAAATAGGAGTCCTGGAATCCAGTCCCTCTTGGCTCCAGACCTGATTCCTCTAGGAGCACTAGCTATGATAGTGTCAGTGGGCAACTAGACCCGAGTTGCAGGGCACTCATCTTCAGTTAGGCCTCGTTACAACAGGCAGAATCACTGCCAATGCTACCATAGCAGCTGCACCAAAAACATCAGTCTGAAAGTTGTGGACACCAATTCACAACAGCCAGATTATGACAGGCATATTATGTCCTTTCTGTTCATAGTCCATGAAAGGAAAGGAATGTAACCATGGACTTGAATGCCTAAATGGAAAGAATCATGAGCTAGAAGTTTTTCCCAAAGGCAAAAACATCAATAAACCCTGAAGGGGAAGGGCCTAGTTTACAGACACAGACTGAAAGTCTTGTCCTCATCTTCTAACCTTTCATGTGACTTTTCCAAACTTTCATTTTACTTTACTGCTGCCACAAGGGCAACAGACTTTGCGCTATTCTCCCCTTCAACCCAATGCTATGCAATCCATACAAAACTAAGGTACACAAATATCTGTAAGTGTGCATTTTGTGTATCATAACAGATATTAACATTCATTAAATCAAGAATGAATATTCTTAGATCACAGGCAGTCAACCCATAGTACCATTTACATCATAATCACATTGATATTGCAAATGGTCAACATAATACAATCCAACATCATCTAACAAGGTACTTTACTGACTACATATATGCAGAATCAATCACATGCACACATAACACTGGTAAATGTGTACCCATGCTACAAAAACAAATTTTAAAAAACAGTAAAAAAAAATGCATATCTAACAGATGTACATATAGCTACAGTAATTTTCATAATGCAAGATGTAACCAAAAAACACTAACAGTAAATTAATTTTTAAAATATAAAACAGAAAAGTAACTTTAATTTGGTACATAATCAATAAATACTAACATATGCAATACCATCTTTGACAGGAGCAAAATCTAGCAGCAGCTGTGCCGTGTAGGCCAGACTAGTGTTTTTCTCTAAAGGTAGGGAACCTGTCCCTGAGACTTGATTAGTTCAAAGGCCTAAGACTTGAGTCACTAATGATGTTTCCTGGTCTTCTAAGGCATAAAAAGATGAATTCTGAGAAATCAGCACCCTTCAGGCTTAGCAGATGTCTCATAGCTCTGAGTCACCATACCCATATGACCCAACCCATCCAATGTGCCAGTCATATTCCTCTATGAAGCAGGAGGTGGAGAGGGCCTAGGTCTACCTGAACCAGTACTATTTTTCTTGCTGAGTATCTTTTCCATGATATTGTTCAATACACTTATTGTTTATTAAATGTTAGGTAGTGATTGTCCTATATCATTCCAACTGAACCTAAAAAAGCAGACCAGCTTGAGGAGGGTCTGGCCTACTATAACAAAGTATTTATCATTCCTACAAGCAATAGTGTTGTCATATAGTAATACATGTAAACCCTTCTTCTGCTTTTACTACATGATAGAACTTATTCTTTGGCACTGACAGACTGGCTCTAGCCCTTTTGGAACCTGCTAACCTATCTGTACCTATACCATGGTTTGGGTTAATTGCAACTATTTTTAGACCTACACATCTGCATTCCCATATAGGAGTTTGTGAATGGATATAATTTGTCTGGATATAATTTTCAAACACTATGAATTATCTATGATAATCTTAGAAGTTATACAGCTCAGGCAGTCACTCTATACTTAACTGGTGAAAAGTCTCTGTCTGGTTCACTAATTGCCCAGCACTTTTCCCCAACTAACCAGGAAAACCAACAAACTCTTATGGGAACTTTAGGGAGCTATTTCATAAAGAGACAAGCTGCTTAGTCTCTGGGTTACTTGGTATGGGCTGGTTTTCTATTATCTGGTTTTCTCTATATTGTCTTATTTTTTCCCCAGGTGCTCATATTTTGAAATTTTTTCAGATTCACTCTTTTTTTTTAAAGAAATACTTCGACTTTCAATTCATTTTTGTTTGCATTTTCTCTCTTTTTTTTTGAATTCCATTTGTTAAAAAATTTATTTATTTACTTTTAGTTTACAATATTCAGTTCCACAAGTTCAAGTTCCAAATTTTCTCCTCCTTCCTCTCCTCCTCCCTCTCCCTGCCATGGCTGCATGCAATCCGATATAAGTTCTAGAAATACGTTCACATTAAACATTAATGAAGTTGTAAAGAAGAATTATAACCAATGGAATAAACAATGAGAAAAAAGAAACAAAACAAAAAGAGGGAGCAAGTATTTGCTTCAATCTGCATTCAGACTCTATAGTTCTTTCCCTAGATGTGGACAGCCCTTTCTGTCATGAATCTTTTGGAGCTGTCTTATATAGTTGCATTGCTGAGAGGCACCCAGTCTATCAAAGTTAGTTATCACAGATATGATGTGTCTGTAATTGTGTAAAAAGTTCTCTTGGTTCTGGTCTCCTCACTCAGCATCAGTTCATATGTCTCTCCAGGTTATTATGAAGTCCATCTGCTTATCATTTCTTATAGCACAGTAGTATTCCATTACATTCAGATACTGCAACTTGTTTAGCCATTCCCCAATTGATGGGCATCCCCTTGATTTCTAATTCTTTGCCATCATAAAAAGAGATGCTATAAATATTTTTGTACAAAAGGGTCCTTTTCCCACTTGTATGATCTCTTTAGGATACAGCCCTAAAAGTAGCATTGTTGGTCAAAGGGTATTATGCACATTTTTATAGCCCTTTGTACACAGTTCCAAATTGCTCTCCAGAATAGTTGGATCAGTTCACAACTCCACAAACAATGCATTAATGTTCCAATTTTCCCACATCTTCTCCAGTATTTATCATTTTCCTGTTTTGTTATCTTAGCCAATCTGACTGGTAAGATGTGGTAGCTCAGAGTTCTTTTGATTTGCATTTCTCCAATCAATAGTGATTTAGAGCATTTTTTTCATATGTTTATAGATATCTTTAATTTCTTCTTCTGAAAATTGCCTGTTCATATCCTTTGACCATTTATCATTTGGGGAATAATTTGTATTCCCATAAATTTTACTCAGTTCTCTGTATATTTTAGAAATGAGGCTTTTATCAGAGACATGGTTGTAAAAATTCTTTCCCAAGTTTCCCCTTCCCTCCTAATCTTGGTTACATTGGCTTTGGTTATACAAAACCTTTTTACTTTAATGTAAAGTTATGCATTATGCATTTCATAATTCTATCTATTTCTTGTTTGGTCATAAATTGTTCCCTTCTTCATAAATCTGACAGGTAAACTTTTCCTTGCTCTCCCAGATTGCTTACAGTATCAGTCTTTATACCTAGATCGTGCACCCATTTACACTTGATTTTGGTATACAGCATAATTGGTCTATGCCCACTTTCTGCCATACTATTTTCCAGTTTTCCCAGAAGTTTTTGTCAAATAGTGAGTTCTTATCCCAGAAGCTGGAGTCTTTGGGTTTATCAAACAGTAGATTACTACAGTCATTGACTGCTATGTCTTATGTACCTAATCTATTCCACTGATCCACTACTCTATTCCTCAGTCAGTACCAAGTAGTTTTGATGACTGTTGCTTTAAAATACAGATTAAAATCTGGTATGGCTAGGCCACCTTCCCTACCATTTCTTTTCAGTACTTGCCTTGATATTCTGGACCTTTTGTTCTTCCAAATGAATTTTACTACTATTTTTTCTAGTTCTACAAAGTAATTTTTTGGTAGATTGATTGGTATGGCACTAAATATGTAATTTAATTTTAGGTAAAATTAAATTTTTTAATTTTTATTATATTAGCTTGACCTAGCCATGAGCAACTAATCTTTTTCCAATTATTTAGATCTGACTTTATATGTGTGAAAAGTGTTTTGTAATTGTGTTCATATAGTTCCTGGGTTTATTTTGGCAGGTAGTTTCAAATATTTTATAATGTCTACAGTAACTTTAAATGAAATTTCTCTATTTCTTGCTGTTGGGTTTCATTAGAAATGTATAGGAATGCTGAGGATTTCTATGGGTTTATTTTATATGCTTCAACTTTGCTAAATTGATTTATTATTTCAAGTAGTTTTTTACTTGATTCTCTAGCATTCTCTAAGTATATCATCATATCATCTGCAGTGATAGCTAAGTGTCTTCTTTGTCTAATATAGTTCCTTCCATTTCTTTTTCTTCTCTTATTGTTACAGCTAACATTTCTAGTACCAAATTGAATAAGAGGGGTTATACTGGACATCCTTGTTTCACTACTAATCTTAATGGAAATGCTTCTAGCTTATCCCTATTACATATATTTGCTGATGGTTTTAGATACATGCTACTTATTATTTTAAGGAAGATTCCATTTATTCCTATACTTTCTAATGTCTTTAATAGGAAATGGGTGTTGTATTTTGCCAAATGCTTTTTCTGCATCTATTGAGGTAATCATATGGTTTCTACTAGGTTTTTGGTAACACGATTGATTATACTGATAGTTTTCCTAAAATTGAACCATCCTTGCATTCCTGGAATAAATGCTACCTGATCAAAGTGTATTATTCTTGTGATAAATTCCTGTAATCTTTTTGCTAATATTTCATTTATTTTTTGCATCTATATTAATGAAGGAAATTGGTCTATAATTTTCTTTCTCTGTTTTGGCTCTTCCTGATTTGGGTATCACTATCATATTTGTGTCATAAAAAGAATTTGGTAGAACTCCTTCTCCAAATTTCCCAAATAGTTTGTAAAGTGTTGGAATCAATTGCTGTTTAAATGTTTGATAGAATTCGCTTGTAGATTCATTTGGCCCTGATGGCTTGTTCAATTTTTTTCTCTGAGATGGGGTAATTTAAGTCTTTTACTTCCTCTTCAGTTAATCTGGACAATTTATATTTTTGTAAATACTCATCCACTTCACTAAAATTGTCAAATTTATGTGCATAAAATTGGGCAAAATAATTCCTAATTATTGTTTTAGTTTCCTCTTCATTGGAGGTAAATTCACGCTTTTCATTTTTTATACTGGTAATTTGGTCTTTTTTTATCACATTGACTAAAGTTTTATCAATTTTATTGTTTGTTTTTTTTTTCATAAAACCAGCTCTTATTTATTAATTCAATAGTATTCTTAGTTTCAATTTTATTAATCTCTCCTTTGGTTTTCAGTATTTCTAATTTAGTAATCAATTGGGGATTTTCAATTTGTTCTTTTTCTAGCTATTTCAGTTGCATACCCAATTTATTGATCTCCTATTTCTCTATTTTAATCCTGTAAGCATTCAGAGATATAAAACTTCCCCTAAGAACCACTTTCACTGCATCCCACAAATTCTGGTATGTTGTCTCATTATTGTCATTCTCTTGAATGAAGTTACTGATTGTTTCTATGATTTCTTGTTTGACCCACTCATTCTTTAGGATTAGATTATTTAGTTTCCAATTAGTTTTTTGTCCGTCCTTCCATGGCCCTTTGTTACATATAATTTTCATTGCATCATGATCTGAAAAAGATACATTTAATATTTCTGCCTTTCTGCACTGTATTGTGATTGGATTTATTGCATTGGATTTATGCCCTAGTACATGGTCAATTTTTGCGTATGTGCCATGTACCGCTGAGAAGGTATATTCCTTTTTATCCCTATTCACTTTTCTCCAGAGGTCTATCATATCTACCTTCTCTAAGATTCTATTCACCTCCTTAAGTTCTTTCTTGTTTATTTTGAGGTAGATTTATCAAGTTTAGAGAGGGGGAGGTTGAGGTTCCCCACTAGTATAGTTTTGCTACCTGTTTCTTCCTCTAACTCCCTTAACTTCTCTAAAAATCTGGATTCTATACCACTTGGTACATATATGTTTAGTAATGATATTGCTTCATTATCAATGGTGCCTTTTAGCAGGATATCGTTTCCTTCCTTATCTCTTTTAATTAGATCTATTTTTGCTTTTGCTTTGTCTGAGATAAAGATTACTACCCCTGGTTTTTTAACTTTAGCTGAAGCATAATATATTCTACTCCAGCCTTTACCTTTACCCTGTGAGTATCCCCATTTCAAATGTGTTGCTTATAGACAGCATATTGTAGGCTTATGGCTTTAAATACATTCTGCTATCCACCTCTGTTTTATGAGAGAGTTCATCCCATTTACATCCACAGTTATGATTACTATCTGTGTCTTTCTCTCCATCCTCTTCCTTCCCATTTATGCTTTTATTTCTCCCTTTCCCTTGTTGAGGGTTTTCTTTTTTACCACTGCCTCCCTCAATATTCCCTCCCTGTCAGTTCCCCTCCCTTTTCCTACCCTTTCTCCTTACTACTTCTTTGCTCCCTTCTAACACCCCCCTTTTCTTTCTCCTTTCTCCTCTTACTGCCTGTAGGGCACAATAGATTTTTATACTTAACACAAAAGGAATAACAAAGTATGTTATTCCCTCATTGAACCACATCTGATGAGAGTAAATCTCAAAAAAAAAAAAATGCTCCTCTCCCTCCCTTCCTTCCCTCTACTATGTTTTTATGCCTCTTCTTGTGGTATAATTTACCCTTTTCTGACGCTACCTTTCCTCTTCTGCCATTATAATCCCTTTGCACCCCTTAATAAGGTTGTTTAAATCACCACTTTAGTTAATTTATACTCACACCTTCTGTCTATATCCCTTTTAAATGTCATGATAACTATACAATTTTCAATACTGATAGGTATCAGCTTCCCATAAACAGTTTGTTCTTACTGAATAACAAGTTGTATTTGTGTGTGTATGTGTGTGTGTTTTCCCTGTTTACCTTTTAATGTCTCTGTGAGTCTTGTATTTGGAGATCAAATTTTCCATTGAGCTCTGGTTTTTTCATCAGCAAGGTCTGGAAGACCCTTATTTCATTGAATGACCATTTCCTTGCCTGAAAGATTATGCTCAGTTTTGCTGGATAGTTGATCCTTGGTTGTAGTCCAAGCTCTTTTTTTTTTAAGCAATTGGGGTTAAGTAACTTGCTCAAGGTTACACGGCCAGGTGTTTCTGGGTGGGTGCTAAGTGCCTGAGCTCAGATTCAATCCCAGGTCATCCCGACTCTGGGGCCAGTGTTCTTACTCACTGTGCTACCTGACCGCCCCTAGTCCAAGCTCTTTTGCCTTACAAAATATCATATTCCAATCCTTCTGATCTTTTAGTGTAGAAGCTGCTAGGTCCTGTGTAATCCTGACTGTAGTTCCATGATATTTGAATTGTTTCTTTTTGGCTGCTTACAATATTTTCTCCTTACCCTGATAATTCTGGAATTTGCCTCCAATATTTCCTGTAGTTTTCAATTTGGGATCTCTTTCAGGAGGTGTTTGATGAATTCTTTTGATAATTATTTTACTCTCTGCTTCTAGGACCTGAGGCCAGTTTTCCTTGATGATTTCTTTGAAAATGTTGTCCAGGCTCTTTTTCTCATCGTGGCTTTCCAGTAGACCAATAATTCTTAGACTAACTCTCTTGGAGCTGTTTTCCAGGTCAATTGTTTATCCAATGAGAGATTTTACATTTTCTTATATTTTTTCATTCTTTAGATTTTGATTGACTGATTCTTGATGCCTCATACAATGATTAGCTTCAATTTGTCTAATTCTGATTTTTAACGAATTGTTTTCCTTGGTTAATTTTTGAAGCTCCTTTTCCATTTGTTCAGATTTCACTTTTAAGGAGTTATTTTCTCCAGTTAATTTGAACCTCCTTTCCCATTTCACAAATTTTACTTTTTAAGGATCTGTTTTCTTCAGTGAATTTTTTTTTTTCCATTTTGGCAATTGTAATTTTAAAATAATTTGTCAATTTATTTTCTACTTCTCTAATTTGGCTTTAAAAGTCCTTTGTGAGCTCTTCCAAGAGTGCTTTTTTGGGCTTCAGACCAGTTCATATTCCCTTTTGAGGTTTCAGATGTGGGTAAGGGGTCCATACTGTCCTCTTCTGAATTTGGTTCTTCTCACTCACTATAATAGGATGCAATAGACCTTGTTTTAACCAACTTGTTTTTTGCCCTTTGTGATTGCCTATTTCCTAGTCTTTAAAGTGCATCTCTTCTTCTGGGATACAGAGGGCTGTGACCCACACTTCTCATGCTGGGAGTTGGGGGCCTGGTTATTGGTTTTGTGTACTGTGGCCTTGCCTAGACTGAGACCAAGGCCAGGATTTTTGGCATTTCCCTGGGAATACACTGAAGTTCACAGCATAAGGTGTGGAAGAGGGGTGGTCTGGCCACTTCAGGATTCTGCCTCTGTGCCTCTGGGCTAGGGCTCAGGCAGGCTCAACTTCCCATGGCCAGGGCCAAACCAGTGTCTGCAGGCTCCCCTGGTTGTACAAAGGCACACCTGGGGTTATGGTGTTAACACTTGCTGGCTCTACCCCCCACCTCAGGGTTTAGGATCTCCTTCTGGTCAGCTGAGATGGGGATTGTTGGGGGGCCTCCCATCCTGCACTTCAAACTCAGCACAACCACAGACACACCCTTCCTCTAGGACTCCCAAGTCTCCAGTTGGTTCCACTATTTCAGGATTTTACACTGGGGCAATATTCTCTGGGTTTTCGGGGTCAGAGGGGGGATGAGAACAGCTAAGGTTTATTCCACCATCTTGGCTCCTAGAAGTTCAGGTAGGTGATTTTTAAACATCCAAACTGTGGGCTGATAGCCCTAGGAGTGGTTACTGCTGCTGCCATGGGCTCTGTGCTTCTCTCTTACCCACCTCTGATAGATCCCCTGTCCTGAGGTGAGAGGTCTGGGAATTGCCCCTGTGGTGGGTGAATCAGATCTCTGGGGTTCACTCCAATTCCACTATGGTGGGGTCTGTGCTGCTGCAGCCCCCGTGTTCTGCACTCCCTTCAATTCCACTTTTATCTTTAGTGTTTTTTTTTAATCTCTCCTATAACGAGTGGTACTCTAGTTCTCTCTCTCTCTCTCTCTCTCTCTCTCTCTCTCTCTCTCTCTCTCTCTCTCTCTCACACACACACACATAAGGATTATATTGCAATTACAAACTGCATATATAAGCAAAATATGTTTCAGTGCTGCTAACTGATACGTATTAAATATGGCTTAGTTTCTCAATTGTTAGGCTATGAATAAAATGTTACTACAAACACACTGACACTAACTCACATATCTGTTTTGTCTAACCACCTTTGTAAGCTTCTCTTTTCTCTTGTATTTATTTTCTAAAGATTGTACCCAGCTCTGGTTTACTCAATAGGAGTGCTTGAAATTCCTCTAGTCCATTAATGATCCATTTTTCCCCTGTAGTATCACACTTGTTCTCAACGGATAAATCATTTTTTCATTATAATCCTTTATCTTTTGTCTTTTGTATAATGTAGTCTAAGAGTTCCTGTTTTTATAATAGCTGCAACTGTCTTAGGCAATCTTGACTATGATTCCTTGCTATTTGACCTCTTTCCTCTGTTTCAACTTCAATATTTTTTCTTCAACCTAAAAACTCTGAATTTTGGGCATAATGTTTCTCAGTGTTATATTTGGGAGTTCTTTCAGGAAGTGACTGGTGAATTCTTTGTATTTTCACTTTGCACTCCTGCCCTAATATCTCTGGGCAGTTTTCATGATTTCTCAAAATGATATCCAGACCTTTTTTTTTTTTTTTGCAATGACTTTCCAGAAGTCCAATGATTCTTAAATGACCTCTTTTTTGTTTTCTAGTTCAAACATTTTTTACAAAAAATTTCTCAGTTGGGGTGGAGTCACGATGGCAGAGTAGAAACAGGACACCCGCGGGGTTCCTCCTTCCACCTCCTCCAATTCATATAAAAGGTGACTTTGAACAAACTTTGGAGCTACAGAACCCACAAAATGACACAGAGAAGCTAACCTCCCACTGAGGACAGCCTGGCAGGCTGACAGGAAGCAGCCAGAGAAGCATGTTGGGAGCAAAGATCAGCCCTGCTCAAGCCTGAGGTTTTAGCCTCAGGGTGGCTGGTTGGGCTACAACCAGCCGCGGCTGGAGGGACTTCAGATCACCAGCAGCTGTGGTAGTTTCCAGGATTATCAACCCATAGATGCTAAGGACAAAGTGAGAGGTCAGTGCAGTGTGTACCTTGGGACCTGGGAGTTTCAGGAGTTCGGTCCAGCCTTTATCCCCTAGAGGGAAAAGCCACTGAGGCAACGTGGCCATCCTGCCACTGTCACCTGGCTGCTTCAGAGCTCCGGGCCTGAAGAGTGTAGGGGGACCAAGCAGCCAGTCTGAGGGGTAATCTCTCTTGCTTTAACCTGCTTGGATCTGTATTGTGGTCTAGGGTGGAGGTCCTGGGGTGTGCGGCCAGCTTGCCAGAGCATGGGGAGGCTTCAGAGAGGGCACCCCACTAATACCTTCAGCAGATGAGAAAACCCTAGCAATTGGGACGAAGTTTCCTGTCTGGTACCAGAGTCCTACTGTAGCAAAAAGCTCAAAAGTCAAGTAATTGAGTGGCAACATGAGCAAGCGAGGGAAGTAAAGCAAGCACAGTGGTCTGACTTTGGATTCCTTTTTTGGGGACAAAAAGGATAGCGGCATAGAACAGGAGGAAGACAGAGAAGTCAGAACTCCTGTACCAAAAGCTTCCAAGAAAAGAATAAGCTTCTTACAGGCCACAGAGGAGCTTAAGAAGGATTTTGAAAACCAGATAAGAGAAGTGGAGGAAAAATTGGGAAGAGAAATGAGAATCATGCAAGAAAATTATAAAATGAGGGTCAACAACCTGACTGAAGAAATATTAAAATATTAAATAATAGACTAACTCAAATGGCAAAAGAGGCCCAAAAAGCCAATGAGGAGAACACCTTAAAAAGCTGAATTTGCCAGATGGAAAAAGAATCTCAAAATTCTTTTTTTTCTAACTGAAGAGAATCATTCCTTCAGAATTAGATTGGAGCAAATGGAAGCTAGTGACTTTATGAGAAATCAAGATACTATTAAACAGATCCAAACAAATGAAAAAATAGAAAGCAATGTGAAATATCTGATTGGGAAAACTACTGACCTGGAAAATAGATCCAGGAGAGATAATTTAAAAATTATTGGACTATCTGAAAGCCATGATCAAAAAAAGAACCTAGAAATCACCCTCCAAGAAATCCTCAAGGAAAATTGCCCTGATGTTTTAGAACCAGAGGGCAAAATAGAGGTTGAAAGAATCCACCAATCACCTCCTGAAAAAAGATCCCAGAAAGAAAACTCCTAGGAATATTATAGCCAGGTTCTGGAGTTCCCAGATCAAGGAGAAAATATTACAGTCAGGAAGAAACAATTTCAATATTGTGGAAACACAATCAGGATAACTCAGGATCTGGCAGCTTCCACACTGAGGGATCAAAGGGTTTGGAATATTATATTCTGGATGTCAAAGGAGCTGGGATTAAAACCAAGGATCACCTACCCAGAAAAACTGAGTATCATGTTTCAGGGGAAAATATGGTCATTCACTGGAATAGAGGACTTTGAAGCATTCTTGATGAAAAAACCAGAGTTGAATAGAAAATCTGACATTCAGATACAAGAAGTAAGAGAAGCATGAGAAGATAAACAGGGAAAAGAAATCATAAGGAACTTACCAAAGTTGAACTACTTACATTCCTACATGGAAAAACAGTCATTGTAAATTATGAAACTTTTCTCAGTATGAGAATAGTTGAAGGGAATAGAAATGTGTGTGTGTGTGTATATGTATATGTATATATATATGTATGTATACATACATATATGTCTATATAGGAGGATATATGGGTATATGAATATGTGTGTGTGTGTGTGTACAGGTATACATAGACAGAGGGTACAGGACCAGTTGAATAGGAAGGGATGATACTTAAAAGGTGAAATTAAGAGGTGAGAGAGGAATATAATGAGAGGAGATGGGGAAAGACAGAATGGGGTAAATTATCTCATATAGAAGAAGCAAGGGAAAACTGTTACAATGGAGGGAAAGAACAGACAGGCAAAAGGGAATGGGGCAACCTTATTCTCAATGAATTTGGCTTAGGGAGGGAATGACATACATACTAAATAGGATATCTCACAGGAGAGTAGGGGGGAAGGGGATGAGAGGGGGGATGATGGAAGGGAAGGCAGGCTGGGGGAGAGAGAAGTTGGAAGCACCCACTTTTGAAATGGGATAGGATCAAAGTAGGGAATAGAATAAGTGGGGGTGGGATAGGATGGGAGGGAAATATACTCAGTCTTTCACAATATATCCACTATAGAAATGTTTTGCATAGCTATATATGTACAACCTATATTGAATTGCTTATCTTCCCAGTAAGGATGGGTGACAAGGGAGGAAGGGAATGAATCTGGAATTCAAAGGTTTAAAATCAAATGTTTTAAATATATATATATATATATATATATATATATTATTATTATTATTTTACATGTAACTGTGAACTAAGATATACAGGCACTGGAGCATTGAGATCCACCGTGCCCTACTGGAAAGTTGGAAGAACTATGGGGGAAGATATAGGAGACAGTAGATTGGGGTAGGGGATATTCAGTGGGATCGCTGTTTTGGGGTGGTGGGAGGGGAAAAACGGAGAAAATTTGTAACGCAAAATCTTGTGGAAATGAATGATGTAAACTAAAAAAAAGAAATCTAAAAAAAGAAATTTCTCACTTGTTCTAATTTTTTCAGTCTTTTGACTCTGTTCTAATATTTCTGGTTGTCTCATTGAATTGTTTGCTCCATTACATTTTTCTTGTTATTGTCAACTATTTGTCTAAGTGTTCACTTTTTTCTCTAATCTCACATAGTTTTTATAAGTGTCCTAATTTCACTTACATGTGTGTATCCAGATATACATAAGACAACCATATCTTTTTTTCAGCTCTTCCTTCATATCATCCAAATACTCTTGGAGTCTTTGTGGTTAATCCATTCTTTTTTCTGATTATTCTGGGTTATTGCCTTCCTCTGGGATTTAACTTAAGGATTCTTTTAGACCATAGTATTTCCTGATTGTAAGAGTTTTCTTGTTTTTGCCCTTTGATTTTTAGATTAAGATTAGTGCCAGAACCAGGACCTGCATTGTTGAATGGAATAGGTAGGAACTGGTCCTATATCCTGCTACAGTTCCAGAGTGAAAAAAACTGTCCTGGTATGCTAGATCCTGTCCTCACTAGTCTTAAAGCTGGTTCCATGAAATATCTATTTGGGAAGCTACCTGAGGCCAGGTGTGCATCTTTCCACAAGCTAGTCCTGGACTGGATCCAGGATTTGGTACCAAGTTTCACCCACCAACACAGCTTCACATTAAAACAATTGAGACATCACTTCACACCTTTCAGATTGGCTAACATAACATAAAAGGAAAATGACAAATGCTGGGGGAGGATGCAAATAATAGGTAGACCAATACAACATTTGTGGAGTGGTGAATTGATCCAACCATTTTGGAGCGTAATTTGGAACTATGACCAAAGGGCTAAAAACTGTGCATACTTTGACCCAGCAGTACTGCTACTGAATCTGTATCCCAAAGAAATCCAAGAAAAAGGAAAAGTACCAATATGTACAAAAATATTTATGGCAACTCTTTTTGTGGTGGCAAAAAAATTGGAAATTGAGGAGATGTTCATCAACTGGAGAATGGCTGAACGAATTATGGTATGTGATTGTGACAGAGTACTATTGTGCTACAAAAAAAAAAAATGATGAGGGGGATAGTTTCAAAAAACCAGGGAAGATTTGTATGAACTGCTATAAAGTGAGGTTAATAGAACCAGAAGAACATTGTACATCATAACAGCAATATTGTAATGATGTTCAACTTTGAAAGACTTAGTTACTCTAATCAATACAACAATCCAAGACAATTCCAAATGACTCATGAAGAAAAATGGTATCTATATTCAAAGAGAAAACTGATGAACCCTGAGTGCAGATTGAAGAATTATTTTTTTCACTTTATTTTTCTTGTCTATTTTTTTGCAACACAACTAATACATGCAAATATATTTTGCATAACTTCATACTGATAATTGATATCAAGAGAATTAAAAATAAGAAAATTTTAAATGAGTGTTTAAGTATAATTATTTTTAAAATATTTGTGAGTGGTCGCAAAATTCAGGGTATATTGTGTGTTAGTGAAATGAAGTAGAGAAGGGAAGTCAAGAGAACTGAACAGATTGAGAAACTGGGAAGTTAAGAGAATTTGAGTGAACATTTATATACATATATGTAACATTTATACACATATATGTGTGTATAATTAGAAATATATGTATATAGGCATATACATACATACATGTATATATATATATATGTATGTATGCATGTATTTCCCCTTAGTACAAGGGCAGAAATTAAGGTGAAGAAAAAGATAGTCAGACACTGAACTTATTAAGGAGGAAAAATACCATAGGGGTTGGGAGATTACAGCCACCAGAATTTGTAAGGTTGACAAATTTGGGTAACATTGAACTTTAAAAGAGAATCTGCAGAATTATGTTAGAGGGACAGTCTGGAATTGTCAGTGGGGAACAAGTATTCTGACTTCTACCACAAACAGTGAGTAATTCAGGAGGTATGAGAGAAAGGATAGCCAGTGCTGGAAAGAGGGCCAGTGAATCAGTGCCATTATGAGGAAGCCAAGTCTCAATGTCAGAAGATGCAAGAAGTGAGAAAGGAAAAAATTTAAGATAAAAGGAGGTGTGTTAATCCGGAAGGGAACAGTGGAAGGGTTAGAGAGATCCAGAGTGAGACACCTGAGGATTAGGGTTGAGGCAAACAGGAATAAAGAAGCAGACACTTCAGGCAGGGGAACAGAGCAGGAACCACTTCTGTAGGGAGAGTAAAAGGGAAAAGGAAATGTTATACTAATCATTGAGAAAGGCAGATAATCAGATGGTTGTCCCTTGAAGCATGAGCTCATAGAAGGTAGTGTTGTGATGACTTGTAAAGAACAGATGACACCAAAATATTCATAACTTCACTTTTTGTAGTAATAAAGAACTAAAAACAAAGTATATGCCTACTGATTGGGGAAAGGCTCTACAAACTCTGGTATGTAAATGTAATGGAATATTACTGAGCTATAAAAAATTATGGTGTGAAGAATTCAGAGAAGCATGGAAAGATATAATGAAGTAAGCAGAACCAGAAAAAAACAATATAAACATAA
The DNA here is from genome assembly GCF_028583685.1 of Petaurus breviceps papuanus. NCBI lineage: Eukaryota > Metazoa > Chordata > Mammalia > Diprotodontia > Petauridae > Petaurus > Petaurus breviceps. Next base: position 4,129,124 of record NW_027186546.1, read on the forward strand.
ATAGAAAGGATAACATGAACAATAAAAATTAATGCTGTTAAATTTTAATAATCAAGCTTGATACCTGAGATGAGAAAATGTATCTCCCTTTCCTCTTTATAGAGGTGATGGATTAGGAATGTGGACTGTTGCATATAATGCTGGATTAAACTGATTGTGTTTAGTTTTTTTGAACTTTTTCCTCTTTATTTTTTATTCTTTATTACATGTATTTATTCTTTATTGCTGGGTGGGAAAGATGAAATACATTTGGAAATAAGGTCATATAAAAACAAAAGATATCAATAAAAATTAAAAATAAGTTTGAGGCAGAAGGAGAGATGGAAGAATAGAGGTCATGATCAATGAGAGGAATTTCAGAGTTCTGGATGATAACTAATGTGGGTGATGAACTCTAGGGATGATCCTTCTGTATAAGTGTCTCAGGGGGAATGAAAGTATATTTATCAAAGCAGTTTATGAAGTCGATTAACTTGGAATCCAAGTCGTGTGATGAGATATCAGTGTATATATTGATTTTGTCAAATTTAAGATCAAAGGTTAGGGCAGAAAGAATACTGCAAGTCAGGAACTGAAACTTGAGGAAGGAAGCGTTCTAGAGGCTAGGAAATTATAAAGTTCTGAATAGGCTGGATGGAGTGAATCTCAAAGGAGAAGTAATGACAGTAGAGAATGGCAAGAGTGGCAAAGGGGAACAAGAGGTATGTCTACTCCTGGCCAAGTGCATTCAGGTGCCATGAAAGAAAGTCACATCAAATATTGTGAAATATGATTGTGAAGTAAGGTGTCTTCCTGAGAAATTCAGATTTCTTCTTTAGCTCTCAGCAAAATCATTTACTCAAATGACACAGCAAGAAGAATCTTTACAAAATTCTTCCCCCTATAACCTTATAACTCTCTCACCAATTTATATTATGTCCAATCTATATTATGTCTATGAGTAGGGAGGCATGTGTGTAGTGAATACACGTAGCTAAAAACTCTAGCATCAGTATCAGTAAACATCTATTAAGCATCTACTATGTGCCAGGCATTGGGCTAAATGCTGGGGATACAAAAAGAAGAGTTCCTGCCCTCAAAGAGCTTACAATCTAGTGGAGGTGACAGCATACAAACAAATATATACAAAGCAAGCTATATACAGAATGAATAGAATATAATTAACAAAAGGACACTGAAACTAAGAGGAACTATGGATGACTTTCTTTTTTTTAATTTTTTTTTGGGGGGGAGGTAGGGCAATTGGGGTTAAGTGACTTGCCCATGGTCACACAGCTAGTTTTTTGTGTTAAGTGTCTGAGGCCAGATTTGAACTCAGGTCCTCCTGACTTCAGGGCTGGTGCTCTATTCACTGTGCCACCTAGCCACCCTCTATGGATAACTTTCTATAGAAAGTGGGATTTTAATTGGGACTTGAAATCAAGGATGTCAGTAACCAGAGGTGAGGAGAGAAAGTATTCCAGGCATGAGGAACATTGAGAGAAAATGGCCAGTGCTGAAAAATGAAGCATCTTTTTTGTGGAACAGCCAGGAAACCAGAGTAACTGGATCAAAGAATATATGTTGGGGAATAAGGAATGATCAGACTGGAAAGATAGCGTCTAGATTTGTTATGAAGGGCTTTGAATGCTAAACAGCATTTTGCATTTGATTCTGGAGGCAATGGGAAACCACTTGAATTTATGGGGGTCGTGAAAATTACCTTAGAGGCGGAATGGAGAAAAGATTGCAATAGAAAGCGAATTGAGGCAGGCAGACCCACCAGTAGGCTATTATAATAATCCAGATGTGAGGTGATGATGGCCTGCACTAGGGTGGTAGTAGAGGCAGAGATGTTGCAAGGGGGGAGTGTGTTGAGAGAGAGTGAGGAATCCAGGATGACTCCTAGGTTGAAAGCTCTAGGGGCTGGAAGGATAGTGTTGCTCTCTACAGGAACAGGAAAGGTAGAAAATGGAGGGTTAGGAAAGAAGATGATGAGTTTCATTTTGTATACATTGAGTTTAATATGTGTATTGAACATATACTTCAAGGTATCTGAAGAGTAGCTGGAGATGGGAGATTGAAGGTCAGCAGAAACACTGGAGAAAGCCAAATAGGAGAATCATTAGCATAGAAATAATAATTAAATCCATGAGAGCTGATGGTGATGGGGGGATGGCAATAGGTTATACAGGAACTCTGATCCTTATCAGTGACCAGAATCCCTGCAATTCAGGCTGGAAAGAATTCAGTAGGCCCAAGCAGACTTGGAGTCAGGATTGTAAAAGTTTATTGTTATGCTTTACAGCAGGCAAGGGTCCTTAGGGAACCTGCAAACTTAAAGAAGACATAGGCATAGTTTTAAGGAGTCTAGGCAATAAATCAGAAGTCAATTATGCTAACTAGGTGAGTAAGGGTGGGATTAGGGAGAAGTTAAGGAGTTATCAGTGCTTAAAAGAACATGCACTTTTAATGTCAACTTCACAGGTGTATTGCCCATAATTCACTAGGAAACAGCCCAAGGGAGGGCTACCTGGATGTGTGGTTTTAGGCCTGAAACGTCACTAAGTCAGCTAGCGGTCAAGGGCTGAATGAGAATGCCTAGTCTGCCACCCATCAGTGTCATGTTTGACAAGATGGATGTTGGGAACCAAGGCTAAGGGAGACTCAGTATGTGTATAATTGGCTAAGGAGTTAACCTATAAATAGTGCTTTGAAGGATTCATAGGTGTAGCTTGTTATTGTTCCAAGAAGAGATAAACAATTCATGAGTTGTTGCTGGGCAGAGTGCCAGCAGGGGGACGGGGCAGAGTTAATGCTTTGAGGCTGGGGAGGGGGAAATGTGATTTTACAGACTGATGTTACAAAATGATGTTACAAACTAATATAACAAACATAGATCCCAAGCACCCTATCAGTAGGATCCCCAAGTGAACTGGGATGGTGGGACAAGAAAAAATGCAGTGCAGAACTCTGAAGAGCACCTATGGTAGAGGATGTGATCTGTAAGAGGATCCACTAAAAGAGAGAGAGAAGAAGCCATTAAATAAGTAAGAAGAAAAACAGGAGAGAGTGGTGTTCTGAAAACCTAGAGAAGAGAGATTATCAAGGAGGAAAAAGGGGTATCAGGCTACAGAGAGGTCAAGGAAAATGAGGACTGAAATGACTGAACAACAGTTAACAATATACTAAAATGGGAAATGCTACTCCAACAAGGAAAATTCTCTTCCCAAGTAAATGAAACACTTTTTTTAAAAAAAATTAAGTGTTGTGTACTGTAATACACATGAACATAAATTTTCTTTTAAGTAGATCCTAACTTCTTGTAACTTCTTAGCTTGCCTATTAAAAATTCAAGGTTTTTAAATTTTTGCATACTCCAGCCCAACCCTGCTTTTGTGGGAACCCTATCTTGCCCCTTCACTAAGAAAAATTGTATCTTCTTCAAAGGTCCTTCTCACCTTGAGAAAGCATCTGCATCCCATTGGAATGTGTGTCATCCTTAGGCTAATTCTGAGAAACAGGCTCCCCTCAGAAAAAGAGCTACCTTTGCCTAAGGCAGTTTGAATGTGCTAAATGAGTGCAAAGTTCAATAGCTCAAAAGATTTATCACAAACCTGGAAGGAGCATTCAGAGATAGTTGTGTTTTGGCACATCTCTCCCAGGGATCTTAGGACCCATGTGGCTGTTCCATCTGTGAATGTGTAGTTATGCATTGTTCTCTACTTTCTCTCTCTCTCTCTCCCTTTTTTTTAGCATCAAGGTAGTAATGCTAATACTTCCTTCTACCATAATTATCCACTTAAATTGCATTTGCTTCCAAATAGTAGGGAATGAACAGCTGATTATCTTCCCAACCCCAGAAATTATCCCCTTGACCCTAGGACAATGGTAGACTGTGTAAAGTCTTTGGAGTCAAGAATATCTCTGTTACTTACTAGCTATGTCACTATGAATTAATCATGTAACTTTAAGGGACACCAGGAAATTCTTGAAGATTGCAAATTGGGTTTCAAATCTGCCACAGTGGAGGAAATCTCCACCCTAAATTTCTGATAAAATTGAAATGTTTACTATGTAAACAAAAAAAGAAAAGTCACAAAACATGAATATTACTTTAAATTTACACCTGAATTTTCAGAATGCAAGGATAACTTGCAACAATATTTTGACAAGTATGTTCAGAACATTTATGACACAAACAAAATAAAATGCCTTCTTCATTGCTGAGCAAAAAAATCCTGAAAGATTTAAACAGTTCAAGATCATTCCTTAAAACCAACTACCTTGGAAACTGAGACACACACACAGCTACAGTTCTTTACCACAGAACAACATATAGCTCACAATATATGAACTTGGACATATATTGCTTAGGGTGACCTATTTACAATCTGAAAATGAAAATAACAGGCATATGATGGAATGAAGATAATTTAGAACAGAAATAACATGTTTCAATTGTCAATCTTAGTAGCTACTAAGTTTGTTTTTTTAAGGATGGTTTTAAAGATCTATCTTGCCTTTCAAATGCTTACATACTGTAAATGGTCTTAAGTTTTTATTACATAAGTGTAAAGAAGTTTAAAAGTTCAGTTGCCAAGATGTTAGCAAAAGTAAAGATGCATGATAAATGAATTATAAGAAAATTTCGTCTTTACACACTTAGTTATCTAATTTGAGAAACTAATAATATGAACCTACCTTTTTTGATTTGGGAGCCTAGAAGTTGGGAAAAATAAAAGATTATAAAGTCAGTAAGTATTTACATACACACACAGGTTCCCCCAGAAACTGAGGTGCAACACAAGCAGGTGCACACTCAGAGTACTCTAACAGTCTATATTCTCCCCAGAACTCAGAATATAATTCATTTACTCATCTGAAGGGTCAATATGAGTAACAGCTAGCATTTATATAGGGCTTTAAGGTTTGCAATACACTTTACCTATTTATCAATTTTTAATTATTTGCAGAAACGCCATAAATATGTTTTCCATCTCAAAGGCATTTAATGGCAAAGTTTATTATCAATCGCCAAAAGTTGACAGCTCCGATCCATTTGTGTTTATTATTTTGTTTTGTTTTAAAGCAAACTGTAACACTGTGTGTGTCCCATAGTCATTCGTTTGTTCGTTCCTTTGGCAAAGACTTTACTTGGCCCCTCAGTTTGCTGCTGAAAAATTCTGAATTCCTAATTCTGCAGTAGAAAGGATCGAAAGAACACCGAGGCTACACCACCTGCTTGCCCACACTTCCTGAACCGCTCACCTATCCTCCATCCATCTCTCTGTACACGGTGTCCCAAAAGTCTGAATGCATTTTAAAAAAATACTAATTTTTTCTTAATAGCTGAAAACTGCACTAAGGCTTTTGGGACATTTTGTATCATACATATATAATCCATTGATTCATCATCTAGCTAACTCTGTCTTTAGATCTTAATGCACCCATTCACTTGGACTTTAGTAAGGAGACAAAGTCTATTACCCGACCCGCCTCCCCAAACCTGATATTTCTTAGGAGTCTCTGGAGCTTACCATTGATCACCGCTGTCCTACCAGGAGGCAGGAGCCTGCACACTGTTGACAAATGGTCTCCTCCGTTGCCAGGACTACCAGCTTCCCAGCAGTGCCGCTACTTCCCGCGCAGCCGCAATGAAAGGTTCTTCTGTATCTGGCCCTCTCCCAGCAGGCGGTAGAAGACCGATAAAGTGCCCGCCGACTTGCCTCCGCTTGGCCAGGAGCTCCGTCTCCGCGCAGCCGCACTTCACTCCCCTGACCCCCATCTCCTCGTGGCCCCGCCCCCTCTCTCCGACCTTCCCATTTGTACTCGGCGGAGGCTTGCCTGACCAGGCTGCTGGAGTTTTACGCCACGCCGCGGCGGGCGGTGCTGCCGGAAAGCGTCTGGGTTTGCGGCAGAAGGTGAAATGTTTTGGTTTATTGATTTGGCGTCTGGGGAGGGGGACACGATGAGGGGTGCTGGCGGAGGGGGCGGGAGGGTCCTTTCTTCTTTTCTGTTTTCCCGGGGGTGGGGGGTGGCCTCGCTCCATCCGCCGTTTTCTCCAGTGGGGCCCAGCCTGGCTGACGTGACTGACCTTAGGGATAGGGGCTGGGGGAGGCGGGAGCGGGGCGTCTCCCCTCCTGATGTGTTCTCTCGCATTGATTGGACGGAGCCTAAGGACTGGGGACTCTCAGGATTTGACCCCCTGGTGTAAACCGGTACTAGACCCTGTTGGCAGTTACTGTCAAGGGGGAGACTTAGGGCTTGATCCCCAGCGAGGGCTGAGGCTAGGAGTTCCTGGGTTTGAAACCAAAAGACGCGAGTTCGAATCTCAGCTCCTCCCCTCGGCCTCTGTCACTGTCAGATGAGAGGTGGGGGCGGAGCAGATCACAGGTTCTTTACCTGGGACCCGTCAAGTTAAAAACTTGATAACCGTACTTCAGTATAACTAGTGTCCTTTGTACCCGTTTTATTGAATGCGTTCAAACTGCATTGTGACATTTAGCATGGTGGTTCTCACCGTGTTCTCTGTTTCTCTCTGTCTCTGTCTGTCTCTCCCTCTGTGTCTGTCTGTGGCTGTCTCCCTGTCTCTGTCTGTCTCTGTCTGTCTCTCTCTCTCTCTGTCTCTCTCTCTCTCTCTGTCTCTCTCTCTCTCTCACACACACACACACACACACACACACACAAACACAAAAGGTTAACAATCCCAAGACTGGAATTAAAAGTCCCTTCTAGCTCTGAATAACATGAATGTAGATTCCTGTGTGAAACTATTACCCTGAGCTAGCTCTTTTGCAGTTATCTGTGCTAGACATATGTTGGCAGATAGAAAATTGTTTAAAAGCTGATCCTAGAGAAAGTATGCTTTTCTCCTGTATTAAGAATTGTGACAAAACAATATGCTATCTCAGATCAAACATATCTTAAAGGATTCAGATTATACAGTGTTGAATATTAGCATTTTGAATATTAGGGATATTAACATTTGGGGGAAAATTACTTTTTCTGTAATGTTGCTTTACTTTTAAGAGAAAGCAAAAGGATATTATTATTCCTTTGAAGATATTGAAGACATCAGGGCTCAAAATAATAGTTTAAAATAATGTGAGCATAACAAAAGAGAAAAGAAAAAATACAACTGGGCTTGTTAAAATGCCATTATTGAGGTGGTTTGGAAGACTAGAATTTACTTCCACACTACATGCTATCATCACCTAGATTTTTTTAGAACTGATAATGACATTAGAAATAATGCAGTGTGACCTCCTAGTTTTATTGATGATGAAAGTGAGGAGCAGAGAAACTGTTAGTACCCACATCGTGATTTGAATTCACAATCTGTAGAACTTCCAAAAATCTTTCTTTGCATCCTCTATTTTTAACCCAAAAAAAGCTCCCTTATTCTTAATTCATTTAACAGACTTCACTGAGTAAACCAATGTAATAATTCATTTAATTCAATAAACATAGTATGAGCAAGGCACATATATTGGGTGCTGGAGACACAGACAAGAAACTAGGCCTTGCCCTCAAAGAACTTAAACATCTGTCTAGTGGGGAAATTGACGTATATATACAGATAATACTGAAAGTTACACCAGGAGGGTGATATCTGAGTGATCTTGGAAGTCAGCTAAGTGGCACAGAGAATAGAGCAGGAGGCCTGCAGTCAAGACCTGAGTTCAAATTCCACCTCAGGGTATGCAGCTGTGTAACCCCTAGGCAAATTGCTTAACCCCTGCCTATTTCCTCTTCTGTAGAATGTACTTTGCTTTGAGGATCAAATGAGATATTTGTAAAGTACTTTAACACAGTGCCTGGCACACAGTGGGTACTATATGTTAGTAGTAGTATTGTGAGGATTTCTAGAGAATGCATTTCTGGCCTGCCTTGTGTGTTTTGCAAGCAGGAGATGGAACTTCAAATTGAGTCTGGTTTAGCTGTAACAAAAAGGGAAGTAGTGAGTCTAGAATGGTGAGTTGGAGCCATATCGTGGGGGACACTAAACAGAATGGTACAATGCTTTTTTTATCCTAGAATGAACAGGGAGCCCACTGTAAGTTGTGTTTTTTTTTTTTAACAGAGTTGTGACATGATAGAACTAGTAAGATGATTTTGACAACTGTGTGGAGAAAAGATTGGACAGGGTACCCTTTGGAAGCAGAGACCTTAGGAGGATATTATCAGAGTCCACGCAAGAAGAGGCGATTAGAGTGAGTGGAGAAAAGGGAACAGATGACAAAGATGTAGCAACTGATAAACTGAAATGAGTATTTTGTGAAAAGCAAAGGTTTCTTATCTACATAGAACTGAAAGTTGTTCATTTTTTTTTAAATAAGGAGCAAAGGTTTTTTTCAATCATGAAATATTTGAAGAAGCAGTGTGGTACAACAGAACAAATGCCAGCTTTGAAGTCAGAAGACCTGGGTTTAAGTCTTAATTCTGTTAATGCTTAAAAGCATGTCACTTAATCTTCCTGGGCCTGTTTCCTCATCTGTAAAATGAGGACATTGAACAAGATGGCCTTTGAAGTCTCTTAGAACTTGAGATCTATGACCTTATATCTAATATGGAGGACAGTTCAGGTATTACTACTATAATTATAAAAATTTTTTGTTCATATCTGTGATCACATGGATTCCAGAGTTCCTTCCAACAGTACAGATCACAAACTATCCAGGCCTGCTGATTCTATGCAGCTGTCATTCATATCTTCCCAAAAGTTCACAGCAGAGAGGATCCAATGTGCTGGAGACCATTTTTGCCTTCTTCCAACTTGAAGGGTTCCAATAGGCACTATGGTTTATGTCTGCCTGTCATTAGCTCTTACCATATGACCAACCCATCATGTTGCTGTCATAACATACAGTTCCTTGATGACATTCTTTACTCCTTTTCTTTTTTGGAATTATTATTATAAATTGTAGCCTGTTCACCATGTTCCTTTCCTTTGGCCTTTTTAAGTGATGCTTATTTTAGTTCTTGAGAGTGTTCTTTGAGTTATCACTGCCATTCAGCAAAAACACTTGTCTTAAATCACTGGGCATTTACATATGATTTCATTGTACTGAAATTTGGATGTTGAAACTCTTTTTACCAGTAAAGGTAGACAACTAATTCTTATGTAATTTATATATTCTTAAGAAAGTTTCACAGGGCCACTGAAAGTTAAGTGATGTTGAGACATATTCAGGGTCATGTTGTGTGTCCAACTTCATGACTCCATATGAGGTTTTCTTAGCAAAGATACTAGAATAATTTGCCATTTCCTTCTCTAGTGGATTAAAGGCTAAATGACTTCCCAAGGGTCACATAGCTAGTAAGTTTCTGAGGCCATATTTGAACTTGGGTCTCCCTGACTCTAGGCCCAGTGATCTTTCCACTGAGCCATCTAGCTGCCCCGTTCAGTCATACAGTCAGGGTATTTTGTCAGCTTTGCATGTTGCCTTCTACTTATTCTTTATGAATGTTGTAACATTTTTGTTATAGTAAAACTTCACTCTTTATTGGAACTAAGACCAGCCTAAACTAGCAAAACTCTGAATGATAGATTTTTGGCAAAATTCTTTTAAAAAGTTTTAAAAATCAGTTTTTAAAACAATACACAAGTCCTATGTTGACACTATTACTGATTACAAGTTTAACATGAATTAGTCTATATTCTATTTTATGAATTTTTTAAAAATATAATTGAGAAGCAGTACAACAAAGTGGATAGAGTGGCCTTGGAGACCGAAAAATCTGGGTTCAAAGTCTCTCACATAACACAGCTTCTGTGATCACAGGCTGTTTAACTTCCCAGTACTCCAGGCAATTCTTTAGGACTATAATTTAACTAAATAGTGGGAAGCAAGTCTCCGCAAAGGATGTGTTCTGTACACTGATGAAACTCAAGGTCCAGACCAAACACACACACATAGTTGTATACATATACATATATACATAAACACAGACATAGAAATATACATTCAGTTAAAAAGAATTATATTTCTAGCCTGAAATGTTTCCAGCACTAAACTTAAGAGAATTTTAAAAGTAAAAACATGTTCTAGGACAGTGGTCCTTAACATTTTTTTTTATGATGGACCCCTTTCTCAGAATGTTTTTTTAGATGTTTTAAAAACACAAGATTATAAAAGAAACCAATTATATTAAAATACAATTTTTAAAATTGTTTTTTTTAAAAGTTAATGGATTTCAAGTTAAGAACTCCCAGCTCAAGTTATGCTTTCAGAGTAGTAAAAGTTTTTCAATTTTTTTTAAAGAAAGCCAGTCACAGTGAGAATCATTACGTTGTATCAGTTTTATATTTGTATCTCAGGCACATAACAGATGATAAATGTTCGTAGATAGATTGGATTTTAAAGTTTATAGGACTTAAGAGACGGGAAGGGTCTTGAGATTCTTAAATATCTAATCCCCATATTTACAGATGAGGAAGCAGACATGGAGTGGCAGACCATTTCAAGGACATACATAAGAAAAAAGTAGTAGCAAAACCAAAGTCTTCCAAACACGTTTTGAACTAAAACTCTTAGAACAAAACTCATTAGGAGAATACATATGAATATATGGGAGAGAGGATTTGATAACTCGACCTGAATTGAAAAAGTGAATGTGGGTCAAATTTTAACATCCAAGTCTGTACACTTACTACTTAGACAACTTGAGAAAAATCATTTTTGGCCTCAAATTTCCTCATTTGTAAAATGAAGAAATTGGAATAGATAAGCCCTAAGGTTTCCACCTCTAAATTCTACTATGCCCATGAATTTATTACTAATAAATGCAAAGATAAATAAACAAGAATTCAGGTGCTTCTTGTTTAATTTTCCATGATGTAGCATGGAATCTTCCTTTGCTGAGTGAAAGCTGCTCTGAATTTAATATTTTATTAGTGATTAGCTTAAAATATGTATTGATAAAATATTCATTTTTCTAGGTATGTGCATTTCTATGTATGAAGACAGTGGATATTTTCAGTGACAAATGAAAATGGCTAACCCATTAAGAGGAGAAGTTTTGACTCTTTATAAAAATGTAAGTATCTATTACTAGTTCCAATAATCTTAATATTACATGGTGCAAATTATTTAGGAATATAAAACATGTTTGTTTTTAAGCTGCTGTATATCGGAAGAGAATATCCAAAGGGAGCAGACTACTTTAAAAGACGTTTGAAGGCAGCTTTCCTTAAAAACAAAGATGTGAATGACCCAGAGAAGATCAGAGAACTTATTGCACGAGGAGAATTTGTTATAAAAGAGCTAGAAGCTTTATACTTCCTTAGAAAATACAGAGCTATGAAGCAACGCTACTACTTAGAAGATGACAAAACTAAGTGAATTTTTGTTACAAATGTAGATTTACTTCTTAGGCTTTCTGAGCAATAATTGGTGGCACTTCTTTATATGTAAATCAAATACTGCAGAATAACTCTAATGCACAGGATGTACACAAAAATGCTCAGAATAACTGAACTCTCTTCCTCAACTTTAAAAATTATTTTAATAGGTTCCAACTGACAGCTATAAACTGATACTGAAAGCGTACTCAGACAAGACTTATGTCCTGGTTTTTCAAATTACAGCATGTCAAAGCACTTATTTAGCAAAAAAAATTCATTGCTCAATTTACTGAATAGACTTTAAACTCCCATCATTAATCAACACTGAAAATTTTTAATGAAAATGTTCACTAGGCCTTAAAAATAAATACTTATGAAGTAGTTTTAGACGTCTATCTTAGCCTGTTATTGTTTTGTATTCACTGATTCTGTCACAGAAAAAAGATGGTATTTTGCATTGCAAATACATTTATCTAGGTTTTAATTCAGCCAACCCATCATTTCATTTGTTTTAGTTTTTAAAGGAGGTTTTTTTTTGTTTTTTGGAGGGCATTTGGGGTTAAGTGACTTACCCAAGGTCACACAGTTGGAGTAGACAGTTCTAAAAAACTTTTTGCCAAAATCTGGTACACTGCAACAAGGTATTAAGGTTCACTTGAAAGAAAACTGAATAGCAGCAAGAATTCAAATGGGTATTTTCTGTAGCTGCACTGCAGACATTTATAGTGCAGAAAACCATTTCCAACAGCTTATAGATATCCATCAGTCTGTGGCAGTTAGATGGTACAGTACTGAGTGCTGGGCCTGGAGTCAGAAAAACCTGAGTTCAAATGTGGCCTCAGATATTTCCTAACTGTGTAACCCTGGGTAAGTTACTTAATCCTGTTTGCCTTGGTTTCCTCACCTGTAAAATTAACTAGAGAAAGCCAAGAAAACCCCACACGAAGTCACAAAGAGTGAGAAACTACTGAACAACAACATCCATAAAATTGGCCAATTATGCTGAAATGAAATTCTCATATTTGTTCTCTCTGAAATAACCTGCTTGTCTCGATTTTGAGATAGATAGCTTTCAACTAATAATTGGAATGATTAGGTGATAAACTGATTTTTTTTTTTACATTTGGACTAATCAATAAGAAAACTACAGCCTTTTTAAAAACTTCATAGTTTTATTACTGTTACTGGATTCCTTTCAAATTCATGTAAGTTATTATAATCATCTTTGACTTAAGACAAAATGCTATACTACTTTCCTTAAGAAAAATAGATGGAGTTTCCATCTTTTGCTAAAGGATAAAATAACAATGAACTTTTAGTAAATCCTAGAGTTATACAGCAGATACAATAATGTATGATTAATGTAATTGATTTAAGGCACACATAGAAGCAGTTTCTTTTGTGATTAACGACTGTCTATGATGAAATATTTAATCCAATTTCCTTTAGAGGAAATCTTTAAAAATATAAGTGCATTAATGCATACCTTGACAGCTACAGAGCAAATATTAGAATATGAATTTAGATTTTGAAATCAATTCCCAGGAAACAGAGTAGTAGAGTCACAATCACTTTATTACATTACAATAATTAGGAGTAGTACAGTTTATGACAAAAATATGACAATTTCAGATCACTTCACAGCACATACTCCTGTGAACATGTAAAAGTTAATTTTAGTTATAACAGTGGTCATTTTACATTTTTATGTCTGATACAACCAATATTCCTAGTTCAACGCAACCAAATGATGGAGAAAAACTGGATCACACTGCATACGCCCCCACACACACAAAAAACAATGTACAAAATGTGCATGTTTCAGTTTACACTATACAAAAATAGTTAAAATACATTCCAGGTAAACATGTTACATTAAGAAATAGTTTCTAGTAAGAAGTTGGCACTCAAAAAAGGGGAAAAAGCAAAATGATTTTCAACATGGTAACAAAAGACAGTGGAATTAGGAACTTTTAGATCATGTAGCCCATGTTGTTTTATGTAGCAAATTTTACCCCAAAAGTCTGCAAATTCTCTAGTTGGCGACCTCTATTTCTCTAAGTACATCTGTATGTTCAGTATCATCATTCCATGTAGGCACTTAGAGCTGTCAGACACCCAGATCTCAAACTATGGTAATAAACAAAAAACTCAGGAACTAATTTGAGTATGTTACTTGGAGAAACAGTAATTATTTCCCCTACTGTACTTAACTAGTCACAGTACAGTTTCATGCTGTTTGATTTTTCTCTACATGAAATTCCTAACAGCCAAGATTATAACTTAATAGTTAATTAAAAACTAGAATTTCAATTTAATTATTAATTGCTGGTTGCTTTTTTAGAAGGTGATTATCAAGATTACATAATTCCTACCACATTAATCCTTTCTGACAAGTAGAATTAATAAATGAATTATTATACAGTAAATGACTTAACATACAAATTTTTGTTGCCATCAAAACAAAATCTGAGATATTCTTAGAAAGCATTAAAAGAAATCCACTGGAATACAAATAAGATCAAGTTGTGCAAACTGCAACTCAACATGCCCCAGGTTCTACAAATTAAAAAAAAAAAAACTGCACAAAAGTGGCAAAGATTTTGATACTCTACAAAAGTTAGGTTCTAAATTCTGATGCAGTGTGACTCAGTTCAAACAAAACCTAGAACTCCTAATTTTCGTATAATGACTCAAAAACATACTATCCACATCTGCTACATTCTTGCACAAACATGTTACAGGGATTCTAAGACTAGGTCAATTTTCTCAACTTCAGTATTGGTTTTTAAATGTTAAGGCTATTATGATTAGATAAATGCTTATCTTCTAGGATACCTCCTTCCCACCCCACCCTGCCCTTTAATTCTACAAAAACTTCCCTCTTCCTCAAACCACTCACAATTCAGGTAATGAAGAATAACTTATCAGTCCTATAGGTTTTTTTTTTAATTGCCCTGCTTCATCAAAAATTCAAGAACCCTACAGAAAATACATTTGAATCCCTTTATGCATCACAACTCTTTTAAGTATGGCCATTTCTTTCCCTTGGTACTGCATATATCTTGATAGCCCCTAGACAATGCTCCATGATCCTAAATTTAGTAACATTTAAGAAAAGTTACACTTAATTTTATCCAGAATGGAAACTACATTCAATCTCTATGAGATGCATCGTAGTTACTAGTTAATTTTTGACAGTTAAAAAGCTAATGTACTCCATGATTCAAATCAAAAGGAAAACTGAGTGAATTGTTTATTTAAAAAAAAGTTCAAAGAAAGATCTAAAGCCACTCTGAGAAAAAGCAGTAAGAAATCAGGATTATGATCTATGTATGTACTTCATGCTTTTCTTTTTTCCATCATTAAAGAATAGTGTCTAAATATAACCTCAAATATGTCCTGCAACTGGATACAGTGGTGTCAAACGCAAACAGAAACAGATCCTTGTGGGTGCTGTTAACTTTTAAAAAACCTCAAATTAATATTATCCATGTTGTAGTTTTAATTTCCTAATTACATTTTAATCTAATTCTGGCCCCATTTGGGAGCAAGCAGCCTACAGGCTGCAAGTTTGACACCTCTGTTCTAAGATACTAGGTCTGCCTTAAAAGTAAAGGCCACTGAGCAAGTCTGTGTGAACGAATCAATTAAAAATAGGAAAATAAAAAGGCCTTTATTATTTTCCACTGCTGCAAACATTTTTTATTTTATTTCCATTTTTATAGAAAAAATATATTTTTAAAGGAGTGACTATGACAAATAGTAGCAGTGGAAATTTTTTAAAAATTCTAAATGACATACTTTACATTCATTCAAGGTGATCTGAAACTACAGGACATGATGAACTATAAGCTGAATCTATAGGAAGACTATAAGAGGTTCTTATATCCTCAAAAATAATAAAGCCAATTATTTAAGTTTCAATTGAAGTTAAAATACCTAAGAACTAATCCATTATCAGGATAAAATAAAACACAGTATAGGGATCATTTAAAAACTGTGTAACAT
Organism: Petaurus breviceps papuanus; assembly: GCF_028583685.1. Taxonomy (NCBI): domain Eukaryota; kingdom Metazoa; phylum Chordata; class Mammalia; order Diprotodontia; family Petauridae; genus Petaurus; species Petaurus breviceps. The sequence goes on from NW_027186546.1 coordinate 4,144,464, forward strand.
TATACTTCGTTGATTTGTTAAAACACCTAAGTACATAACTGGCGAGAAAAAAAATAGAAAGTTATAGCAAGTGTGCATGCACCAAAAATCCCAAGAGGGAAAATCTCAGATATTCAATTTTTTTTTTCACAGGCATTGCTAGTTCAAGAACCAACACTAAGGGAATACTGGCACTTAGAGGAATAAAGTTTCCACTGTCATTTTAAAATAAGCATTCAGATAAAAGATAAGAGTTTGCATGAAGCAGAAAGAAAACTAGGTAATGCTAAAAAGCAAATGCTAATAATTTAGTATAATGTACAAAAAATTATCTTAAGTATGCTTTGAGAAAAAAGTACAAATTTTATTTACATAATTATACACTTTGTCTTTGACTTCTTTTTCTTCTTTTTACCATCTTTGCTCATCTTTTCTTTGTGTTTTCGAATTTCACGAACTAATGTGTAAAAGGCATCATCAACACCCTGAAATACATAAGACGTATAAAATCAATTTAGCAAAGGTTGTTATTTGCTACCATTTAATCTGATATGTTGAATAGATAGGGAAGGGAACATTTTACCAATGGAGACTTTAAGGTTGAGTCTGTATAAAGAACTTTTACATTTATGTAAGGAAAATATATATAAGCACTTGAAGATTTTTAAGTATCATTTTTTCATACTTTTAGGGTTATTTCCCTTTTTCATAATTTCAGATGAGAGCACTTATTCTTGTGTGTATGTATGGCTGGTTAAAACATCAAAGAAAAAAGATAAGCAAAATTATTAGTAGTGTTGCTATATAGAGATGTGATCTTTGCACTTAAAAAGTATATTAATTTGTTTGAAAAAGGTTACTTATTTCACTAATAACATCATTACTGTCTACCACTAAGACAGTATGCTTGAATTTTTACACAAGGATAATTATAATCAAAATCTAAGTTTTTAGGCTGACAACAAAAACAAGAACCTTCATAAAAACAAGAATCATTGCTATAACTGGCCTCCTTATTTGTAAATATTAAGAGTCCAAATACATTTTTGTGTGTTAAACCTCAATCATCCCTGTATTTTGGACCTCACTATAAGCTGTGCAAATGTTCTTTAACATACTTTCATCCAAAATGAATAGGTAAAACAAATGTAAAGCATTTATTTGCTAAGTAAAAAAAAATACATAAATTTTCAGTAAAATTTTTATATATTTAAAATCAGTTAAACTAATCTTAAGAAGAGAATCACAATGCTCTTTGTTTATATACCCTAGAAAGCAACTATATTTTTAAATGATATATAACATATCAGGTTCCTCAGATATGGGTAGAATAAAACTATATCCTGTAGAGAGTGCTCTACTTAATACAAAGAGTGGTAAGAGAAAAGAAAATCAGTTAAAAATGGAATTCAATATGTAAAACAAGTTATAACCTGATGAATTATTTAACTGAATAGCAAAAGTCTAAGAATGCTGAAAACAATAGTCTAACACATAAAACAGAGCTTGCTGACATTCCTCCCCAACCCCTCAAAAATTACCAAGAGCTTGTAATCAATTAACATTTTACACTTGTTCGCTTTGCCACTATTAAAAATGAAATTAGTATAAAATGGAATGTAAATTATTAATTAGATAAACCTGAATGTGTTATAAAACAGACATATAAAATACTTCAAAGCCACACACTAGAGGGAGCCTTAGGAACAAAAATCTAACACTACTAGAAGAATGAAGTCATCTTTGTGTTTACTAATGTTTTGGCAAATTTATAATTTACTTTATTTAATTAAAGTTTTAATTTCTAGTATGGTTTACGACCTTTGTCATGTGAAAGACTACAGTACATATTCCAAGATGTTGAGTTTGATATTTGATGCAGTATACTACTGAGATTTCTTTCATCAGCTATGTTAATAGCAATAGTTGTATAATCATTTCATTCAGTATCTATTCTTTTAGGTTACATTAACCCTAACAATTAGGTAGAGGTGCCAGTAGGTATTATTACATGGCAGGAAACAGTGACTAGTAAGTGGCTTGTCCGTGGTAATTCAATTAGTGGCAGACAAGTAGTCCACCTTTCTATATTCAGCAGTTATGACTGTGTTCAAAAACAATAAGAACCTAGAAGTTCCACTGAGAGTTTCTGGTAACCTTAAAAATTTTTACTTTGGGCTATAACATTATTAACAAATAGTAAAGAAAAACGTCTGCAATTATTCAACAGGCATCCAAGGCAACTTAGTACTCAACTAATTCCAACAGATCAAGTTGCACCAGGTCAAATAAAGAAGGAAATATAAGGAAAAATATAAATTGCGGAAAATGCTTCCAAAATTCAACACTAACACTTAAAATATAATAGTACTAAAACACAGCTTTGGGGGCGGCTAGGTGGCGCAGTGAATAGAGCACCGGCCCTGGAGTCAGGAGGCCCTGAGTTCAAATCTGGCCTCAGACACTTAACACAAAAACTAACCGTGTGACCTTGGGCAAGTCACTTAACCCCCCAAAAAACACAGCTTTGATTAAAGTTTTGTACTCAATCTATTTTTCCCTATCTGCTTTGCTTCTACACAAGTACCATGGAGCTTCTTTCTACCTGACTTGCTGCTGAACCATCCCTATGTGTATAGTCTCCTCTTACTAGATTGTAAGCTCCTTGAAAGCAGGGACTGTCTTATTTTTCTATTTGTATCCCCAACATTTAATTCTTAGAAGTGTCCAAATGCATATAGGAAATTTAACATTCAAGCAAAAATTAAAGTGTACTCTCTCCATTAACGCAGGTCATAATTCCTGTGACTTAGCAGGTGGTTTTCTAAAGTTGCTTTAATCGGTCTTTCTGAATTTAACTAGACTCGTTAGACAACATTTATACACTTGGCCACCAAGCCTCTACCTGAAGACTTTCCAACATATGCTCTGCTGGCATAGTCTTCAAGAACCCAGGTTCACCACACCATAACGCACGGATCTCAAGAGGGCTTTGGTCTTCCTATATACATTTTTACACAAGTGTTTATGAAAAATGACTTTTAAAAGGCTGTACCCCAAGGAACTTATTTAAATCAATACTTAGAAACAAGAAAAGGCTAATTTTCTTTATCTTAATTGGAAAATAATTTCATCAAAAGATTTCTGTTCCTGATGCCCAATAGTAACAAGCACTTTAATAAATGAATTTTACCCTTTTTTTTCCCCTGAAAAGGAAGGCATATAAGGTTCAGAGTTCGTCAGCAACATTTGGCTAATATGTATCTCTTTTGTATTTACACTTTGACCAATCCATACACTGGACTTAACTCTACAGTTAAGAAAATAAATTCGTTACCTTTTGAAGGTTTAACTCTTAAGTCCCTAAAATGCAGATCACAAATGACTGATGTTCAGTCTAATAAATAATATACCAAATTCAGCATTGTAAATTCCTGTCTCACTTGTGCCCAAAGAATATTACAAAACTAATAACCTAAAGGAAATCATAGATTTTTTTGGTGAATTTCATGTCATTCAACTCAATCAAACTCAAAACAAAGGCATTGACAAGATGTGACCTTGGGCAAGCCAGGTCCCAGTTTCCTCATCTATAAATAGGACATTTTTTTTAACTCTTTCAGGTCTCATGCAGTTCTATCTATATCTATGATTTATACTCCCATGACCACATACAGATAAGAAAACTATGGTCCAATCACAATTTAGCTTAAGAAAAAATAGGTTTTGTCAATTTTCCTGCATAGTCTGAATTTAGAACTACTTTAAAAAGTAAAAGTAAACATTTTTATATTATACTTCAAATTAGAATGCTATAAATCTGTTATTAATTTGTTTACTTTTAGTTTACAAGATTCAATTCCACAATTCCTTGAGTTTCACATTTTGTCCCCCTCCTTCCCTTTCCCTCCATGGTGGCATACATTCAAGTATAGGATCGGAATGCTATAAATCTATAAGTATTTTAATATAGAACTGCCACAAATGGTTCTAAGAGCTTATAAACTGTTACCTTTAAAAGACCATCAGCTTTCTGCCAAAATTTAATTTGCTCAACTTACCAGATTACATTACAATGCATTTTTTAATTTTCACACAGCCAGGAGTCTTTTCTTCTTTGGTGATTTTTTTCAATCTGTATTGCCGAATCTCTCTCACCAATGTATAAAAAGCATCCTCCACTCTCTGCATTGTAAAACACAACTCCTTTAAAGGTTTGTTTCACTGCTAAAAATAATTTATTGGGATAGCCATGTGGAATAAAAATTGAATAAGTGAGCTTCACTTGTTAAAAAAAAAAATAGGACAACACATCATTCACCAGTTTTCTAAAAGGGGGGAAGGGACAGTTTTTCCCATCTGAGCAAGAATACTGGCTTATTTTAAGAGTTGCTTAACAAAATCTATGAGTGGGAGATTTTATCAAAATTAGTAAGACTGTGTGTGTGTGTGTGTGTGTGTGTGTGTTATTTCCCCTCTACTAAGCATTAACGAAAACTTTTAGGAAAATAATTTTTAAACAAAAATTAACAAGTATACTCTATTCTGTGTGGAGTATTATATTTTATATGATTCTGCAGTACAGTAGCAATCATGGCATTATGCCCATTTGGATTTAGGAAAAATAATTGATAATTCTGCCACTGATTTTTGGTCTCATTTTGGGGATCATTTTTATAAGCTTTCATTTTTCAAAAAGTCCTCCAGACTACATTAGAGTCTAGAGACAATCTAGCCATAGCTAGAAATATCTGAGAATTTAACCAATTTTAAATTAAACAAGTTTTTATCTTAAAGTCTTAAAAATAAATCTGGAGGATGTAACCCATTCAACTAAGAGAACATTATGTATGAACTTTGCAAACTTTAAGTCACTTTACAAAAGCTATTATTCATTCATTCTTATTTTCCATCTATTTTCTTGAAGGCTGTGGTGTCCTAGAATTCAGAGGGTATTGAGAGAAAACAGTATGTGACAAGAGGGATTCACAGGAGTGCTTCCAAGTCTTTTCTACCAAAAAAAATAATTAAGCAAGTGCCAAAAGGAGCAAGGTGATAAATTAACATGGGTCCATCCCAAGAAGGTAGCCTATACTACCACAAAATTTCTTAAATCATACTGGTAAAACATTTGTAATTAACTTTGTAATTTACCAAATACAAGTTTTACCTTCTGTTTTTCAGAGTAGAAAGCTTAGAACTTTACTGAAGTTTCTGTATTAATTCCAAATATTTTAGTGACAATCTTGTAAATAAATCTGATTCATTATATATTGAGATTAATTACAATTTTCTCCTCAAACAAAACTACATTTTTGCCTGAAAAGGTGTTCAGCCTTTAAATGTAATAGGTTTCCCCATTTTCAACCGTAATGCTTCTATTTTCTAAGATTAGTTTTATACCTGTAATTAATTCCTTAATGGGGCAAGAGATTTTTCAAAATTAAAATTATCATGAAGAAAAAAAGATTATTAGTAATCTTGAATTTTAAAATAATTTAAGGTACTTAAGTTCTTTTTACAAAGGAATAAGTCTTTGATAAACCTTTTCACTTAAAACTCAAGATAAAGAACTTGAAAAATTCAAATACTTGCCAAAAACCAAGTAAAAAGCTCATTTTCTTGATATGTTAAAAAAAATTAAATTTTTATTCCTATCAAAAGGAAAATAAATCATTTTCAGGATTTATTTGTTGCTGCCAGAATAAATACTCTTGAAAAAAAAATCACAGAATTTTGTGTTCTTACTATTCTGCAGCAAGAACATAAAATGATTACTGCTCGATTTGGACTGAGTGCTTGATTTCTTTTTTTTAGCACAAACATACCCATCACCATTAAATAAAGGTGTGATTTTGGTTCTAACAATGCAGAGAGAATAGGAAGGCATTAATTCAAAAGAAATTACCACCACCACCACCAAAGAATTCATTATTAGAATTACAGCTAAAATTATCATCATTGGGAGGTCATTATTTCACAGTGAATTTTATTATCAAGAGAATGTTTACTTTATATCAATCTGAAAATGACTAGAATTTAAGGAGCCAATTAGCTACAATTTCATTTCTGAAATATTAATATCTCTTTTATATTGATTTTAAGATTAACCAGCTGACCTCACAGAGATGTGAGTTACCTTTTATTTTATTTCCTTGTGATTCCTTCCATTGGTTTATATTTAACTAAGTTCTGGTATTCATAACAAAGCACTGCATATACTTACAAACTGGCAAGTGTTCATATTCCAAGGACTTGTAATAAATCTTATACAACATATTTAAAAATTTCTATTAGTGAAATTTTAGAACCAGTTGTTTGTACCATGTTTCCTTTCATAGGAGCCAATTTACAAAAAAGATAAGATTATTACATGATACACAAGCCAAATAATCCTTTCATTTCAATACAAGTGACATAAAAGTAAAAGTGAGCTAGAAGGAAATACCTTGTGAAGTAAACATTTTAAGAAACTGAACAACTAATTTTAACTTCCTGTTTCCATAGGCTAAAGTCTGAGATCAAAGTCCAAAATACCCATTTTGCTGTTGTTGATAAAGATATCATTTATGTGTCTCCTTAAGTGTGTCCACTTAAATTATATTTAGAGTCTATATGTTCAAGGAACTACACTAGGTCTAGAGGATATAAGAAAAAAAAATCAATGTCCCTGACTTCAAGTAACTTCTAATCTACTGGGGTTGATATAACATATCCATGAGTAATTACCTACTGAGGGGAAACAAATACAAACCTAGAAAAAGTAAACTGAGTCCTACATTAAAGGGAATTATAAATTCCAGGACAAAGAATTTGTGTATTATCCTTGTGGCAACAGTCAGTCACTGAGTATTTCTGAATAGGAGAATGACATGGTCGGACCTGTATTTCAGGAATAATTTGTCAGTTGTAAAGAGAATGTATTAGAGAAGGGAGAGACTGGAGACAGAGAGACCACTTACACTACTGCAATAGTCCAGCTGAGACACAATGAAAACCTGAATTAGGAAAGTGACCTTGTAAGTAAAGAGAGGGAGCTAGCACAAGCAACGTCATAGATGGAGATTCATTAAGAGCCTGGCAAAGTGCCTGGTACAGTAAGCACTTAATAAATTATTTAACTAATCTAAATAATGCCAATGGCAGCTGATTAAACAGAGGAGATGTAACCAAGGATTATTCCTAGTTTACTAACCTGAAAAATAGTGTCCTTAGTCTAAGTAGGGAAGATATTTTCCATTTTGAATGGCATGATCAGACCTGTGCTTTAGGTATATCAATTTGGAAGATGGGAGGATGATAGATTGGGAAAAATCTCCATTTTTATCTACCTTTCCACCTCTGCTCCCTGCTGCCTCCTCTAATTGGAGAGTTCCTCCATTTTAGAAATAGTCATCCTAACCAAAATCTGCTCCTGACTCTCCAGATTTCTTTTTCACCTTTCCCCTCCCAACCACACCACTACTTCCTATAGTTCCCTTTTATGTTTTGTCATTGAGGACAGAGCCTATCTTTGTTTTTGCTTGTATTTGCATTCTTAGAGCCTGGCAATGTGCCTGGTACAGTAAGCACTTAATAAGTTATTTAACTAATCTAAATAATGCCATGTGCTACATTATGAACTTTTATTGTTAAAACACTACACCTACACTAAACAAATACTTTCTTAATGAGATGATCAGAGAATAGTCACGTGTATACATCCACTCAAAACCAATACCATTCCCCCCACCCCCACCCAAAAAAACCCACATACAAACAAACACCTCCCAAGGTCTCCATCCATATTTGGATGCCAGACTACAAAACTTGTTTTTAAGCTCTTTACTATTAAAGTGTTTCTATCTCCAGAGTCCATCATAGAGCCTGGCACATGGTAATACTTAATAAACAAATACTTGGTAACTGACTGAAAGAAATAAGGGAGCTTCCATGGTTCTAAGAAATATTCGAGGCTTCAGGCTTCTGAGGTCCCTTTCAGTCCTAGAGCTATAATACTAAATTTTAATCTAATGAACAAAATTTACAGATGCTTCTATTAAGTTAGAGGAATTTAATACCTGAGGATTTTCTTATTTGTCATTGGAAATGATTATTTTCTTTTTAAAATATAATTCAAATAATTTTGTAATGAGTATTTTAATTAACTTTCATCACTTGAAAATGAACCATAAACCTATGAAGAGTAAACTACTTGACATTTTAACTTTAAAAACTTAATTTTCCTAGAATTCTCAAAAGTGAAATCCAATAAAAGTTTTTGATTAGGCCTGTAATGACCTTTACTGATACCACTTCACTGCGAATACCCACTTGTTTTCAGCAAAACGTATGGCATTTTGACTCCCAGAGTTCCAGTATTAGTTTCAACAGCTGCTGCCCCTAGCATTACCATGTACTGACTCGGGTGGGCCAGGATAATCTAGCATTACCTGCCTAATTAGATAGATGCCCTAAAATAGCCAGGCCTAATCTAATCTACATTAGCAATGTGTGTATGTATGCGTATACATATACACACAAACACCCCCCTACTCCCTAGTTTCATGCCCCTGTGTGTGTGTGTCTGTCTGTCTGTCTGTCTGTGTTGTCTGATTTGCTTCTCTTAGACTCCCTTCAAGAACCTGGTTTAACTTACTCCTTCCCCCTCCCTTTCCAAATGCAATAAAACTTAAGATACCAGCAGCTACCATTTTCTAAAAAATGGTTTTCTGCTCAGGTAGCTGATGCATCTTGGGCAGTGTGGGTCTCTTCATATGTTGCAACCTCTTTTTTATAGCAGTAATAACAATAACATTTCATATTCCTATTCTTGCTGTTTCAATATAGAAATAAATTATTAAATCTGGCATCATATTTATATATACACAGAGAGACACACATATATGTAGTCAAGAATCAAAGAATATTCAGAGATGAAAATTATTTCAGAGGCCCTATAGAACAACCCACACTTCAATAAGAATCACCACTATAATATCCTTGATAATGTGACCATCTGGACTTTGTTTGAAGAACTTTCAACCATCCAATACTTTCTCCTTGAGAGGAGAAAAGGTAGCCAAGGGCAACACTGATTCTTGTTTCTTCAACTTGTTTGTAAATTTCAAGAGAAGATGATGGAAGATTATAAAGAGAACCACCTCATAAAACAGGAAGAAACAGTAACTGAAAAAATAAGTTTATAAAAAGCTCGACAAGAGATCCAACTAAGCAATATATCTCATCCTTTGGGCATTCAAGGATAAAATTAGACGAAGTACAATCAACAGATGAAAAATGGAAATTGTATAGATTTTTACAAGAATTTTTTCTTGAATTGCACAGGAAAAACAGAGGTGTGACTAGAGGGGAAAAATGTCTAATCACATTAATGAGAAGCAAGGATGGATAAACCTATGTTTCACTGGTATCTATCCATGCAATGTCAAGAGAACTCAAACAAGATTGTTCAGCACACTGGGTGGAGCTAAATGAGAATACTGAGATCACAGATACCCTTACCCTGAAGCATCTTGTCTTAGATCTAGAGGGTGCCTACATCTGAAGTATCTGGGCACAGTTAAAAAACATGGAGCCTTCCCCAGGGCAAGGTCCATGACTATATGGTATCTCTCTCAATTTCTACTGGATCTTCATCTTCATAAGAGGGACCATGCATTCTTTTTTTATACCCCTACCACCTAGCCACAATGTCTTATTCTTATTAGATGCTTAGTACTTCAATTTAACTGGGTAAATTTAAGAAGAGCTGAAGGGGTTGTGAATGGGAAAAGTCTAAGAAGCCCTACTCTACCTATGGCTTTATTCCTTACCTTTCAGTCTGCTTATGCCAGAAGGCATGGGCAAGTACCATTTGTTCAAGGGAAAATTAGCTGATGCTAAAGACTTATTAGCACTTAACTGAAGCTAACTCTCAGTTATAATTTTTAAAAATGAAAAGGTAACTTTGGAAACTGAGCTGTATTAGAATCAGAGGAACTGGTTTTGAATCTAAACAATTGTGAATCTGAACAACTGTGTGATCTCAGACAGGTCACTTCTTATTTAGGCTTATTATCATTTGGCTACCTCGAGTACTATGTACTCTTATTTTCACTAACTTTCAAAGACTGTCACTAACAGTGACTTGGTAACCACATCTTACAATACCAAGGGAAATCTATCTACAATTCCGAATACCATGCTGCCTCTCCTATATGTAGCTTAAAAAATTAAGTAAAACAACTAAATTGGGCATTAAATTCTCTCCACACCTACAATGATCACATTTTGGACAATTTATCTCCTTCTTCAGAATTGTTTTCATGTCATCAGTTACTTCATGATATGAATTTCTCTATAAATTTTGTTCACCAGATCCTACCTATTCTTTCCTTTAATCTTCAGAAATCTGCTCTCCTAAAATCTGAGGTACATGTACAAGGCTGGCTTTTCTTTCCACTAAAAATTCCAAGATGGAGTTCATCAATTCTGCCAAAGTTTCCCATCATTTCCACCCATGAACTAATTTCTTCTTTCTAATGAAAACCAGATGCAGAATGAGTAACCTTCACTGGTTGTTCCAATTTAGGGAGGATAAAATTCTCATTAAGGAAATTAACAAATTATTAACAACTTTGAGCAGAAAGGTGCAAGTATCCAGAATATCAAAATTCTACCACCAATACTATATCATGCCTTACTGCCACCTCTTTCCAGAATACCTCAACTTTTCATCTGTTAGTCCCTAGTACACTTCAAAAACAGTCACATTTGTTTCTGCCTCCATTTTCTTTATGTCAGTTCAATTCTACCTATTCCTATACTACCCTTTTACCTAAATGGTTTCTTTTGGAAAAGGTATGCTTTTCCTGAACTATATTCTAGTCACAGGTTTCATACCATTGATACCTATCATAAAAACTGCCTTAGAATTTCTAGTTTACCTTCCTTTATTAACCATACGTTAGGTGTTATTGTTGTGGACAATATCTGAGGCCATCACATATGTGCACGTGTGTACGTGTGTGTGTCTTTAAGTGTACACACACAATGAAAGAACTATTATAAAATGCAATTTTAGCCTTAAATCATTACTTTTAAAATAAAATTATAATCATAACAATAATAGCTAGCATTTATACAGGCTTGAAGGTTTGCAAACTGCTTTACAAATATCTCATTTTATCCTCACAACAATCCTGGAAGGCACATGTTCTATTCCTATTTTACAATTTGAAGAATCTGAGGCAGGGGGCGGCTAGGTGGAGCAGTGAATAGAGCACCAGCCCTGGAGTCCGGAGGACCTGAGTTCAAATTCAGACTCAAGACACTTAATATTTACTAGCCATCTGACCTTGGGCAAGTTAATTAACCCCAACTGCCCTGCCCTCCCCTCTCCAAAAAGCAAAAAAAAATCTGAGGCAGACAGGATAAGTGACTTACCAAGGGTTACACATCTAGTTAAGTGTTAATGGGTTAAAAGTGAATTCAGGTCTTCTGAATTCAAATCCAGAGCTTTGCCACCTAGCTGACTTTAATAATTATATATTTATGAACTACACATTAATATTAGTTCATAACATTTTGGCTATTTAGTGTACATTTTAAACATCTAAAATAATGTAATGGATTGGAAAGCATCTTGAATGTTCGTTATCTTTTCAAATTTATGCAATTTATTAAATACTCAGGTACATCATAAATATTAGGTAAAAGGGGAAAATGAATTGTTTAAATATCTACTTTTAGAAATATTTAATTCAAAATCACAAATGCTCATCTATATAAAATTTAAGTAGAAATCCTGACCTACTTGCTACCCTCCACTAAGTGACCTTCATTTAAACACATGATCCATCAGAAATTTAACCACTCATAATTAATGTTCTTCACCTAAATATGTAGCCTAAGTCTAATTCATTAGCTAATACATTATACCTATTATAAATAGGGTGGGATATGAGGGATAAAGTTGTCCTCTAAACTGGGAAGACCTGGAATTGAGTCTTGACTCTGATGCCGTGACTGTGTGACCCTAGACAGGTTTCTCAAAGTCTTTCTGTGCACTGGGCAACTCTCTAAATAAAGATAGCTTTCAGTTGCAGAAAAGGTGCTGACCTGCACTGGTAAAGGGAGTTTGTTTCCTAACCTAGGAGGTTCTGTGTCTCAGGTTAGTCAAACACGTGACCTGCAATCAGCAGCCAGAGCCAGATTAAAAGTAATAGGAAATATTTAAATGTTCAATATGTGGTTTTCTAAAACAATATGCAGCTCACATGGATCCTTACGTATGTTTTAGTGGCCCTTGTTTATATTTGAGTTTGACACCACTGCTCTATAACAATGAAATCATATATCTGATCCCTATCCCTACATTTATCAATAGTACATACACACTGAATTTAAAACCCAAAAATACACATGAAAAATTAAGGCATGAAGCAAGATAGCACCCTTTTGTGAGTAACTGATAGAATAAAAAGTAGGATATTTAAGTTATGAAATGCTTGAATCACAAAATGCAACTTATAATGGGAAAAGGATGTAGATCCAAGACTTTGCATATAGGATGTACAATATTACTATTGTTGAAAGCTGTATGTCCTTTAATTTGTTATAAGATTCATATGTCACGTCACATTTCAAACTTTCTACAAGAGTTAGAATAGCTCTTTTAAAATCTCCTAATAAAGGGGCGGCTAGGTGGTGCAGTGAGTAAGAGCACCGAAGTTGGGAGGACCTGGCCCCAGATACTTAACACCCACACAAAAAAAAAACTGGCCATGTAAGTTTTGAGCAAGTTACTTAACCCCAATTGCTTTAAAAAATAAAATAAAATAAAATCTCCTAATAAAATATACTAAAAAAAGACCTCAAATTAGATTCAATTGATATTTTTATGACTAAGTAAATTTTTCATAAGGTAATTTCTAAGGAAATCATCATAAAGTACAGATATAATAACAAGCAAATTTAAAGCTTAGAAATATAAATCTGTTTAAAAGTTTAAGAATCAGGGTAGAGTTAAGAAATGTTCAATAAAAGCAGATCTCAAAACAGATTTATGTAGCAAAGTAGATATTCTGAAATAAGGGGTGGCTAGGTGGCGCAGTGAATAAAGAACTGGCCCTGGAGTCAGGAGGACCTGAGTTCAAATGCGACCTCAGACACTTAACACAAAATCTAGCCATGTGACCTTGGGCAACTCACTTAACCCCAATCGCCCTCCAAAAAAAAATATATCTGAAATAAGTTTCTGTTAAATCAAACCTATCTTCCCACCAATTTCTATTATCAATTGGAGATATGCTCATGCTCAAGAAATTTTAGGCCTCAAACTTTTTGAAAACACAGAAAAATATATAATCACAAATTAAAGAAAAATGGATATTTCAAAATAAAATATGAATACCATAATACTTTAACTAAAAATTTCAACTGATTATCATAAAGTGAAGTAGTATGTAACAATCTGGTAAGGAGAAAATGGGATATTAGGATATTCTGCTTCATCCTGTCAGTCATTAATTTGCTATTTCCAAGAGTTAATTCAAGGGCTCCCTTCTGGGAATTAAAACTATTTCCCTTCTTTCCTACCTTTGATTTGTAGCCCTGTAAAATATCAGGCAAGTGTATAACCCTTCACTTTTCTTGTCTATAAAGTGGGAAGATACATGCTTTTTGCTCCAAAAAGCCTTTTAAAGTTATAAATGATAAAACAAAATCTCCCTCTCTTTGGAGAAGAGTGTTACTGGTCTAAAAGTAGCTGGATTGGGAACCAAGTATCCTTTTTTACCTTTTCCATATCTACAGATATAATCACAGCAAATATATGTAAAAGAATTTTTCTCTGGGGGAGATTCCCCACCCCCCCTATAATGTCACTGGTTTGACTGAGGTGTCAATCCACAATCCAAGCAAGTTTTACTTAACTGTTACATCATGACTGGTTGGCCTGCTGCTGATGGCCAATACAGCCAGGTCATCATAGGGAATATAAGAACACTAGTGGAAATGTTGGAAGAACACAATATGTATGACCTGGAGGAAGTCTTAGAAATAATCTAGTTCCTTCCATCATTCTAAATGAAACTTATACCCCACTAAGAGATGTTAGCTTATATGTCTATGGTCACATATCTAATAATAAGTAAATTCAGCACTGGTTACTTGATCTATAGGTCTAAGTGTCCTTATAATGTTCTAAACTTAAAGCAACACAAGGATCAGTCAGTCCTCAGACTGTTGCTGTAGCTCCTTCACTACCTCATAATTAAATTCAATTTAGAAAAGTATTAAGTATCTATTGTGCACAAAGCACTAAGTTGGGTTCTGAGGATACAAAAATAAAAAAGAGTTGCTGCCCTAAAGCAGCTTACATTATCCTCTGGGAGAAAGTAAGGAAATAGAAGAGGCTGTATTCCCAAATGGCCTGAAGTGATCACAGATATAGTATGGAAAGAACCAAATTTCATTAAAATGAAGTTGATCTTCCCTAACTGTAAAAGACTGTAAAAATGCCAAAAAATTTACATAGTTTTGGTTTAAAAAATTTTGATTCTATAAAAGGGAATTAATATTGTGTTTGTTTCTTAGTTTTACTACTTTCTTCATGAAACGTTAGTTTTCTTCCAAGTTATTTGTTATAACATAAATATATTTAGAAGAAGTAGAAATGAAGAAACATTCTGAATGCCACAAAAAGAATACTCTCTATTTTACTTGCAAAACATTCATTCAGTTTTCACATCATTCACAGCCTAACCCACAATCAATCTTTTTTGTTTCTTTGTTTGAACCTACCATTTCATCACTGAAGGGAATACAGGATAAGAAAACTCTTTCTCCAATGCAGCCAGGCAACTTAAGAGAGTGTCTTGGGGGCAATGAGAGGTTCTGTGTCTTGCCATGCAACACTAAGTTCTCTGACATCCTAAAGAACCTACTCTCTGTATCACTCCTTTTAGTATAATCACATGTTAACTTATATTTTTATTTAACTGTTGCTTATTTGCAGTGTCTCCAATAACATATGCTTCTTCATGCCAGAGACCATTTCTTAAAGACCTTTTAGCACATGGTTTTGCAAATACTTTTTGAACCCATATAAATCAGGCACTTTATGATGCCCAAAATCATCTGAAATTTTGTTATTAAATCTAAATAAGTAAATAGAAATTTTTGAAAAGACCTTTAACTGTTCTCATGTATAATTTTTGCTTGAAAAAATGAATCTGATTTTGAATTCTTAGTATATAAATTTTTCAAGCCATCTATGTAGACACTACATGCAATGTAATATTTTCACTTTTATTTTGTTAATTTTATTCAAGAGCTTTCTCCATTTTTCATATCCTATCGTTATGCCCTGTTTTCAATATTTTAGCAAATTCGCACTTTATATGACCCTGTAAGACTTTGTTTTATATTATACAAAATTTAACTATTTTATAGTTGCTAATATTCTCTAACTGAAAGTTTGACATCAACAACTGATGAATATATTTTTAAATGTAAATCTTCACATTCAGTTTATCAGAAAAAAATAATGACTACTTCTGTGAAATCATTTTTAAATGTCATTTTCTTTAAAAATCTCTGCTTCCCTCAAATTAACTATCAAGGGAAAAATAAAATTTTTAAAAATATAACAGAAATGAAAACCATGTCTAGAAACATGCACTACATTGTTTCTACAAGCACCAGAAGAGAACAGAAAATCTCAAAGTTAAAACTTCCAGAGCTCTTAGAGTAATACACATGAATCTTAGTATATGAGAAGATAAGTACTTGAATTCAAAGTTTTACACTCTTACCCAGAGGATAGAGACCCCTGTACACAGATATTATTCTTTTTTATTTCAACAGATTACTGTTTTCTAGGTTAGAGGAAAGAAAATCCATGGATTACCATATAAAAGGACTGATTTTAAGTATCAGTTATTTTAAGCAGCATGTTCATTTATTAATCCACCAAAGCTAAATTTAATCACAATTTACACTAGGCAATAGATAAATGGTAGATGTGAAGTGATATAGATAACACTTTACAGTCTCAGCAAGTAGTTTTCTATTTGTTGTGGTTTTACTTACCTGTCTTGTTTTTGCCGATGTTTCAATGAAAGGAATTCCATAACTTCTTGCTAAGTCCTGAGCTTGTTTTGTATCTACTGTTCTGGAAGGTAAATCACATTTATTTCCTACAAGGACCATGGGTACATCTTCTGAATCTTTAACTCTTTTTATTTGTTCTCTGAGGTAGGAAAAGAAAAAAAGCCATGTTATATCAGAGACATTTAAACAGATTGAAAAATCTTCTAATACTTGATAAAAAAAATTTTTAACTTTAGTATATATAATCAGATTGAAAACTGGTTATAATCCCCAATTTCCCCATGTAACAAATTCTTATTTTTCCTTGCTCAGTTTGAATAAAGCATTCAAAATTAGTTCAGATATTTTTGTATTACACAAAATTTTTAAAACTAGAAAGGGAAAGGAAGAGACACAGGGGTGGAGGAATCTTCATTTTTAAATATAACTAGAATCTCTAAATATAACTACTTCAAAACAAAAGAATGTCAAAGCTATAATTCTGTGACTTCAAACCAAAAAACATACTGAAAAAAATATGAAAAAAATGTGAATTCTAAACTCAGTATATCTAAAAATTATCTAGAATATAAACTCTAATTTTAATGTACATTACTTAAAAATATAAACAGCACTTAAATATTTGCCTAAAAAGCAATTATTAGTAAAAGCTTTATTCACTTTTCCCACATCCTTGATCCCCAAAATGAAAGGATGGTCAAATTCTTGAATAACTGTTATACACTCCAAAGATCAGTATCCGCTAAAAGTCCTTTCACCTGAAAAAAAAAATTGGGAGTGGGGGCAGGGTGGGCGGCAGCATTATTTTAAAAATGGACTGTTTTCTGTTTGATGTTTCAAAGTAGGCTGTAATTTCAATAAAGAAATGATGTTTTAATTCTGTCCTATTTTACTTTTCTGAAGAGCCATTTTTATGGTATGGTGAGGGAGGGCTCCAAAATTTGAAAATGCCAGTTTCTAATATTAGATTCTAAGCAAACCCATTTTATAAAACTCACATTACTTTTCTCATTCGTTTCCCAACTATACTCTTTCCCAGTGTGGTCAGGGAATTCCAAATCTAGCATCCTTTCCACTACGCCATTTGGTCTCCCTCTGGGAATTGTGGTGAACAGAATTTTCATTTACAGGCATGCCACATCTAACATTGTTAATTGAGTCCATAAAAACATAAAAATGAAATAATATCAGAATAGTGAAGTACAAAATTACATATCTGAATTCTGTGATACAGTGTGGCTGTGGATAAAATATACAATATATTAATATTATTATGAAATAATGGCTTTTATGTGAGATATCTGTATATTACATGTAGTAAGATTGCCACTTTCAAAGAATGTGTAAAATTAAAATATACTTAACACCAAACCCACACTGGACAATTAAAAAGAATTTAGAAAGCTGTCAGTACTCTCTTGCCAAATTCTTTAAAGATATTTTAATTTAAAAGCTCCTACTGCCACCGCTAATCTCCTACTTCCCATCTATATTTAGGATAGAGATTACAAAACATTTCACGAAATTTTGTACTTAAAAGTTTGAAATGACCAAGCATTAAGCCATTATGTGAAAACTCTTGATTTCATCTTTTTTGATAGTTGCTCCAAAATAAGTCCATTATTCTTTCCTCATAATGTAAACTTGTTGAGTCACAACATTTTGTGTTGTTAGTTTAATGTTCTTCTGTGGCCATACTAATTTCCATAACCTAATGTAACATTTACACATTTTTTTAATTTTATGTTACTTGACTATTAGATAATATTTCACATCTACAAAAGAGACACTGCAGATCTTATATTCCAACTAATCCTGTTAGGGCCTAAGATTATGACTGACCAGTCTTAAGGGCTGCTTAGAAAGGAAATGTACATGTTAAATCAGCTAATGTTTCATTTTGACCTATCTCCATGGAAACCCTAGATTTATTCATATATCTTTCATCTTATGTTTGGATCTTCAGCACCTAGTCCTGAGCCCTGCACTTACTAAGTACTTAAAAAATTCTTGTCGAATATGCTTTTGACAAAGAAAACTAAATTAATATGCACAGTTCCAAACCAGTGGAGAAGACTATCAAGCTTTAAAATTAGCTAAAAACAAATTATGATTCCCAAAGTTAAATCCTCTGGCAGACTAATAAAAGCAAATCACACGATGCCAAGTGTTCCTGAGTATAAATGATCTTTCATAATTTCTTCAATTCATTTCGAAATAAACATATTAAAGGTTAACTTCTTTTTTAAAATGAAAGGCCAATTGGTCACCTATTTTATTTTGGTATGTAAAAATAATGGACAACAGTGGAAATATAGTTTGAAGGATGGCTCACTGATAAAGGGAGTATCACAGATTTAGTACTTCTTGATCTTAGTAAGCTATCTGGCAGAAATAAATTTCTTATATTATCTTTGGGGATATGACAGAGAAATGTGGACCAAGTAATATTTGAGAGGCTAAAGAGTTTACTAGATATAGCATGTTAGACTTGGGAATCAAGAAAATTTGGGTTCAAATCCTATCTTAGATACTGTGTATGTGACCCTGGGCAGATCATTTAACCATATTCAATCAAGTGTCAGGTCCTGTCATATTGCCTTCAGAATATCTCACATATATATCACCTTCTCTCCTTTGACAATGCAACCCTCTTAGTGTAGGCTCCCATCACCTCTTCTACCTTGCCCTTTTCAATAGCTTGCTGTCAAAATTGTTCTTCCTGTCAATTTTCCTGTCAATTGTTCAACTGTCAAAATGTTCTTCCAGCACCAAATATAAAATCCTACCCTACTTTTAAAGCTTTTCATATTCTGCCCCTCCTACCTTTCCAGTCTTCTCATACCTTATTCCCCCTCCACAGGTTCTGCAATCTAATGACATTTGGTTTCCTCATACTCCTGGCCCTACTGTGTATTTCAAATAGCTTATTCCCCTCATACTTGTACTTTTCTCTCTCCTCCTCTCAAGTCTCAGCTAAAATCTTACCTTCTGCAAGGAGACATTCCTGGTCCTTATTAATCTCCCCTCTGAGACTATCCCTAGTTAATCTTGTAGAGATCATTTGTATATAATTGTTTGCATACTGTCTCTGCCAGTAGATTGTGAGCTCCTGAGAACAGAAACTGTTTGTTGCCTTTGTGCTTAGTGTCTGGGCACAGAATAGTGTTTAATAAATAATAAAAATGCTAGTTGACTGAAAACCTCTATTAGTCTCAGTTCCTCATCTATAAAATTAGGGACTAAGCAGCCTTTAAGGTACTTTCCAGCTCTAAGACCACCATTCTATGGCTCACAATTAACTATATTACTCTACTCAGTGTGTTGATTAATCAATCAATGTCCACCTGGAGGGAACTTCTCTAATATGAGACCCTAGGGTTCTGTCCTAAGCTCTTTAAAGTTCAATATTTTCATTAAAAATTGGGTAAAAACATAGAAGGCATTCTCTGACAAGTCTGTAGATGACAAAGGTGGCATAGCTAATTAATATAGTGAATAACAATCATATTTTTGAAATCTCAACATATTTGAACAATGGCTGGAAAATAACATGAAATAGGGGAAAATGTAACCTAAACTTAGGTTTAAAAAAAATCAAGTAGGCGGGGCAGCTAGGTGGCACAGTGAATAGAGCACTGGCCCGGGAGTCTGGAGGACCTGAGTTCAAATCTGGCTTCAGACACTTAACACTAGCCATGCAACCTTGGGCAACTCACTTAACCCCAATGACCCTCCAAAAAGCCAAAAAGAAAAAAAAAAGTCAACTAAGAAATGAAAAAAAATATAACTAGAAAGAAGTTTACATAAAAAAGACAATTTCAGTCATTTGAAAACTCAACATGTGATATGACAGTGTTACAGAGCTACTAAAAACTATAATATAGTCTTAGAAAGCACAACAATAAGCATCAAGTCCAGATCAAGGAAGTATATACTTATACTGCACTCTACCATGGCTTGAAATACTGTATATTCAGTTCTAGGCAATATATTTCAGAAGGAATATAACAACTTCATAAAAGGGCCACCAAAGTCATGAGGGGCCTAAAAATTATGTCATGTGAAAATTAAAGGAAACAGTGTTAGTACAACATAGTTTTGTTTTTTCAAATATAGAGATATCATTTGACTTACTAAATATATTCTTTGCTATATCAGCAGAAAGAATGAGGATCAAGAGATAGAAGTTATGGGGATACAGATATCACCCCAGTTTATGAGCTTCCCAACAATTAGCTATCTAAAAACAGAATGAGCTACCTCGTGAAATGGCTAGTTTCCTTCATGGGAGGTGTTCAGGCATTCCATATGAATGTTTTCCCATTAAAGAGGGAACAGAGGAAACACAATGGAATGCAAAGAGCAGCGGTCTTTGGATCAGAAGATCAAAGTTTGAGTGTGGCTCTCAACACTCACAAGTTGTGTGACAATGAGCAAGTGAGGTAACTTCTGGACAGTCAGGTGGTGCAGTGGGTAGAGCTCCAGGCCTTAAGTCTGGAAGATTCACCTTCTGGAATTCAGATCTGACTGCAGACACTTACTAGCTGTGTGACCCTGGGCAAGTCACACAACCCTATTTGCTTCAATTTCCTCATCTGTAAAATAAGCTGGAGAAGTACATGGCAAACCACTCCAGAATCTTTGCCAAGAAAACCCTAACTGGGGTCATGAAGAGTCAGACATGCCAGAACAACTGAACAACAAAAGGTAACTTCTGAGTTTGTTTCCTCAACTATAAAATGGGTTTAATTGTACTACTGATCTTTCAGGGTTGTTTTAAGGAGAGCACTTTGAAAACATTCAAGTTCAATATAAACATGGGCTTTAATTATTCCTGCATTTAACCCCTTCTGAGTTAATGTCCCTTCCGATAATAGTCTAATAGGAGTTGGACTGGATTTCTGTGGAACTGAGCATGTATTCTTGGTCCCAATGCAGGGCACGTGATCTAATTCTGCATTAAAGGACTTGTACAGATGTTGAATTTGGGATGATGAGGTAATCCCTTATTTACCCCCCATAACTATCAGGCTTTTTCAAAGATGACTGGTGACTAAGAGTTGCTCCTGAACAGGATAGAGAAAGAATGAGGAGAAAAGGCTTCCAGATTCTTTTAGGTCTTACAGAAAGTAGCCAATAGGATTTCTCTTTCCTTTTCCTAACTGCTAGCAGATATAAAGGTTATAAGGACATGACAGAAAATGTGTGACCCATCAGAAAGGATGAGCACCTGCTCAGCTCCATGGAAAATACTTCAACTTTTTTAAATTATGATCCTATGAATCTAACAACACTAATCTCAATTACTATTTTTAAGGTGATTTGGGAGGGGGATTAAGCTTATGAATATTTTATAGCTTTTCTACTCTGCCTACATAGCTCCTCTTACAGCTAAATAAGATATATATACGGGTTCACCAACCAATGTTCCTATCCCAAATTATACTTTGGACCAGAGGAAGTCCCAGTTTTCTCCTGCAGACCATTAAGTTTCACGTCCTCTGCACAGCAGCTCTTACCAAAGGCCTGAACACTCTGCAGACCACAGGCTGCTTGTGGCCCTCAGACCACTTCCCACACACCAAGATTTCAGGTGATCCGTGAAAAATGTAGAGGAAAACCATCCTTTGTATGTAGAGGAAATCCTCTGGTGTACAGCAAGTAACCTGCCAGATTGTGCATACCTGTCTTAGCGGGTCAGGAAAGAAGGGCTAAGTATTGAAGGTGGGAGAAGCAGGCCCAGAAGAAAGAAGAGAAGAAATCAGTCTCTAAGTTAATAGATGTTTATGTAATATTGCCCTTTAGTAATAAAATTCTGTCTGTTTGTAAAAATTTATATTGTAGACAGGCAACTTTATACAACCAATGTTAATGCAGCCATTGGAACAATATCTACGATGTCTATAGTTACAAAATCCATAAATTTTCCTAGAATAAAGCAATTAAACAGTTCTCCAGTTTTGTTTTCTAAAATTGGTTTGTTTTAAACCCACCTATAATGGTGAATATCTTCAAACGATTTAGTATTATTTATGGCAAATACACATAGAAAGCCCTCCCCAGTCCTCATGTACTGGTCCCTCATTGCACTGTATTCCTCTTGACCTGCTGTGTCGAGAATATCCAAGAGACAGGTCTCTCCATCAATTACTACTTGTTTCCTGTAGGAATCCTGAGAAAGGAGAAACATAGTCTAGGTTATTATAATGCACCTTTTTGTTTTTTGTCTGGGTGCTACACAGAGATGCAGTGATGCTACTAAGCATATTAAAATACAAAAATCATCTAAACAGGGTTGAACTTAATCTGAAAAGAAAAAAAATCAATCATCAATATAAAGATATTTCGTTTAAATATGGTCTACTCAATCTATTATATTCTACTAAGTCCTACTCCCATCTCTCCCTGTGGTGTAACAATGATCTTGGGTCCTCAAAGGGTATGCCAGGGGAACACATGCTGGAAAGGCTCTGAGCATGGGTCTACAATGATCTCGTCATATAAGGACCAGCCTAGCAGGAAAAGCCAAAGGTTTGATCACCAAGTGATGATGTTTTTATTTTTTAGCCAAAACAACTCAGGTGGCACTGTAAGAATTGCCATTTGAATGAATGGCAGGAGTACCCTGACCAACGAAATCATAGATCTCACATGTTATTTCCTGAGTACTTTCTATGTGTCTGGCAAAACACACAAACATACACTCATGATTACTTTACATTCAAATGCCCTTCTTAAGTGCTTTTGGCTGTACAATATGATTTTTCTTAGGCATGCCTGTTGATAGCCAGAAAAATCTTACAGGAGTTAGCAGAGTGCATGATCATTTTACCTGAAGTTTTAAGGAGTTTCTAACTATAAAATGAAAAGAAAATCATGTAATCAGACTATCAAAGAAAGAATGAGATGTCCTTAAGGACAATGCCACAAAATGAGAGCTTAATAATAGACCACTACAATGCAAATCTTTTCCCCAGACTCTAGGCAATCACATCTTTCCCAGAGATCCCCACACACACAGCGTCAATGTTGCCAGAAAAGGTAAGAGACAGTGAAAACTCATAGAAAAGGAAGCAGAGATACCAATGGGAGGTAAACATTTGGATACAAACTGTAACTGATCCACCCCACATCCCTGATATGAAGTTAAATATAGTATTTATGTAGCTTTTAATTCAATATCATCTCTCCAAGGCTTCAATTCTAAGTGAACACCTAAGTTAGCCATTAACTTTAAAATTAAACATTTCATATTTTTAAACAAAAATATTAAGAATTGTCAGAATTTACATCTAAGAGTGTCATTTATCAATGTACCATACATTATATGCTAAGCAAATGTGAAAGACTCTATCTGGGGCAAAAGATGTGGAAATAGGGTCATTCCAATATTTCAGACCCTTCCAGAAAAGGACCTGGAACAAGGAAAGTCCTTTAAAAATATCAGCTGAGGGGTGGCCAGGTGGTGCAGTGAGTAAGAGCACCAGCCCCAGTGTTGGGAGACCTGGGATCGATCGTTCCAGCCTCAGCACCCACACAAAAATAACTGGCCGTGTAACCTTCAGCAAGTTACTTAACCCCGATTGCTTTAAAAAAAAAATCAGTTGAATGTAAATAGAGACTATGTAGGGAAGAGATAGGCCTACTCTTTGTATATTTTCATTCAAATTACCAGATTAATTGAAGACTTTAAAAAGGATAGGCAAGAGGGTCACATAGGACCAGGAAACAGAAAGGATTTGAAAGCTCTGTTCTGCTGATGCTTCTAAACTTCTGGTGATTTTTTAAATACCTGAGGGGTTTCTTTCTCTTTTTGAAATTAAAAAAAAAAAACAACTGCATTACCCTTCCTTACACATTAATTGAAATAGGCAACTGAATAAGAGAACTTTAGAACAAGAAGGGATATGGAGATTGAAGTTTTCTAGTCCCTCCCCTCATTTTATACAAGGCACAAAGAAGTTAGTTAATTTGCCCAAAGCAGCACAAGTAATTAAGAGGTAAAGAGTACAACCATAAGAAATTACATATGTAGAATACAAAGAAATATAAAAGACATGGAGTGATACAGAATAAAAAAGTGAAACCAAAAGGACAGGATATAGACTGACTTCAACTATATAAAGGAAGCAACACAAAACAGTATAGGCAAAACCCATAACGATGAAACAGAAAACATTAGTGCTAACTTGTTCAAGATAATGTGCTTTTATTAATAATGAAAGAAAGGTAAAGGTACAGTTATATGCACAAGTTTTTGGAACCATTTTTAATGCTTTTTATTAAACTGTTCATGGAGTTTGGGGGTTTAGTTTTATTTGGGTTTTATTTTGCTTGTACTTTCTTTCTGGTGCTTGTTCACATATTTGAAAGCATATACTGTATCACTAGAAAACAGAAATAAAATTTTTAAGTTATAAAAATACTCAGGCCAGGTCTCCTGACTCCAAATTAAACAAAATAATGTAACCCTGTCCAATCAACATCACAAACAGGCAAAACCATTACTACTACTGTCCATGTGCACTTCTTTTCTTGTTCCATACTTCCACAAACCTGGCTGCTATTAGACTTGGATATGTGAAAATTCCGATAGATTTCTAATGTATATAGACTCTCCAATTTAATTTACACTCGGAGTAATTAAAATATTTACTAAATGGATACCATTCAAAGTGTGTATGAACAATAAGCTTCCACAAAGTCCTACTCTGAATCCTAATTAAGAAATGGTAACAACATTGGATCCTTGAAGACTAAAGGAGCAAAACACTAGTTCTGGTAAATTCTGCCATTATAGAACACCTTTGTGTAGGGTCCTCCCAAAATATTTGTCTTAGGACAAGCCCATCTTAGAAGAAAGATGTTCATCACTAGTAGACTCATTATTAGTAGCTGAATTCTTGTGGAAAACCAAGCTAAGATAAAATTAAAATAGCCATTATACTTTTGTTTGTCCTCTCTTCCCTTTCTGCAGTGAGAGCAACAGAAAAGGAATCAATGAATCCTAAAGACAATAGTTTTTTATACTATATGTAACCATTAAAACGAACTGTACTCTAAACGTGAAGTCCTTGTCCAATGACCAGCAAGTTGAGATGCTACTGAATATAGAAAAGTGAATCATATTAAGACCAACATTGCTGCTTGGTCTACTGAATCCAAAAGATATAAGGAAGCTGCACCTAAATGGAAGGAAGTTTTCTATGGAGAAACAAACAGAAGAGAGTTGGTGGAGTTAGTTTTGTGTGTCTTAAGGTAATAAGTATTTCACGGGGGTACTTCATCTCTGTCTAATTGCAGTGCAAGGTAAGTTATGTGACATCAGTTGCAGAGGACTAGGAGGTAGAAGAGTCCTATGAAGACCCTCCAAATAAAAACAATACCACGTGAATACTTAGCAATTTCAATGCAAAGGTAAACACAGGAGATGTTGAAAAATATACTGGAAAAGGGCTCAGGATTAAGAAATGGAAGATGTCCAAAACTTATATCTACATCATGAATACTTTCTTCAAAAAAGAGATTCAGAAGGTGTTAGATATGGCAAATAATGAACATCAAAAAAATGAAAATTCATCTGGACAGGGAAACAACTGGTTATTCATGTGGTTACCATTTCTAAATCAACTGTGTACAGACTAACTTGTAGAGTAAAAATGAAAATCAACACATTAGGATAAAGATGAGAAGATATACCATGCTGTTAAAACTGATCTAATCTATTTAAAATAATCCATCAACAGAAAACAGATAAAGGAACAGACACCAATAGTCTATAATCATTACCTAAAGAAGGTTAACTGGGGGCGGCTAAGTGGCACAGTGAGTAAAGCACCAGCCCGGCCCAAAGTCAGGAGGACCTGAGTTCTGTTCTGGCCTCAGACACTTAACACCCACAAAATAGCCGTGTAACCTTGGGCAAATTACTTAACCCCAACTTCCCTCCAAAAGGCAAATAAAGAAAGAAGGTTAACTGACAGGATCTTATTGCTGAGAGTAAAAGGGCTTAGACAAGTAGACAATGCTAAAAACAACAGGCCTGTTTTTGTTTAATGTGTTCAAAGAAAGACCCAAAAGGCCATGTTACTTAGCTGGAGATACCCAAGGAGTGAGGGGCAAAGACGACGAAGGACAAGTACTAAGGGAGCCCATCAACTCCCTCAGATTAGGGCTGGGACTAATGCCTCTAAAATAGAATTGACAAGAGGCATGAAGAAAAAATCACTGAGGAGCTCACCATAGCACGCTTCACAGGAGTTTCTGGATCACAGTGGCTCAGATGTTTTGAGGGAAGTGGGGTTTCACTTAAATGGGTTTGATTGTTTCCAACCTTCCAGTTAAGAAACTACAAGTTTCTAGCCTGAAAGTGTTTCGACACAAAAGAACCAAATTTGGAAATAGGACATGGAAGATGGACAGGGAAGTTTACAGAAAAGGAACAGGGTAAGAGTAAGAGGGTATCATCAGAAAGAAGGAGATACAGCTAAAGAATCTGCAGACTTAGATCACTGGTTTTTCCAGACTAGAAAGTTCATATAAATGTAGAGATCAAAAAAAGCCTAGAAACCTCTCAACCAGCAGGCCAAGAGCAATATCACCTTAGAATATAAGCTGACTAGAAAAACTAAAAAGTTGGCGAGGGGTAGGGAAGGTGAAAGATTTTATTTAAAGCAGCAAACAGTAGCAGGAATGACAAATTTACAGAAAGCTTGGTGAAAGACCCAATTAAGCAGGATAGATATGTAGACAGAGTGCTTAGCCTGGCACCAAGAAGACCCAAGTTCAAATCTAGACTCAAATACCAGCTGTGTGGTGACAAGTCACTTCACTTGTTTGCCTTGGTCTCCTCAACTGTAAAATGAGGATAATAGCATCTACTTCACAGGGCTGTTGGGAGGATCAAATGAAATATCTGTAAAAAGCACTTATGAATGTTATATGTAAATGCTTATTTCTTTCACTTCCCATCTGAAGATGAAACTGGTAAACAGATTAAAATAAAATGGCAAAAATCTGTCACCATTTCTATAGCTATTTTCAATGGCAGTGGACCTCCCATATACTGATTCTAATCAATGTACTGCAGGAGAAAGTAGAAAATGCATTAAAGAATTCAATTTAATACACATTAAATTCCTTAGGTACTCAATATACACTAAGCTGGGGATGCAGAGACAAAATAAAAAACTGTCCTTGACTACAGGGAGCTTATATTCTACTGTAAAGAAAAGAAATAAGGGAAGAACAGTTAGAGTAAAGTATGCCCAGAAGAAGTCCATGTTGGAGCCAATACATTTTTGAGAGCACTGACTGGAACAAAAAAACAAAACAAAGACAGAAGGTATTACTGCTGGGGGAGAGGGTAGTGCACCTGCAGAGGAATGACAAGGAGGACATAAATAACTATAACTCATACACCTATTTTCTTATCCCTACAAAAACTTATCTATGCACATTATCTAGGACATGCTAAATGAAAACAAGGAAATAGGCAGACTTTCACAAATAATATTCTACATCAGACATCTTTTATAGTCACAAAACAAAGATATAGGAAGTAATACGAGTTCACTGTATTTATTTTTTATACTATTTCTGTATGCTAATTTTTTAAAAATTCTGATTCATGAAACAAAATCAAGGCTTAAAGGCTCTCTTCCAAAAAGATACCTCCATTTATATATGCTAAAATTTCATGGGATTTCCTGAAAACTTTAGGTGACCACCTGTGGAATTAAACACAGAGCAAGGCATAAAAATATTAACATACACTGGAATTTACCACTGTCATGGGGAGCTACCTATCTAGTCCTAAAGGAACACTGCAGCGCAATGTAGATTCCAAACCATTCAAGTCTGGCCTATCAATTCACAGAGAAAAAAACCAAGTGGATGAAGACAGCATATTATCCAGATTATGCAATGCAGTTGGTAAGACAGGCTATTAAACTGGTCCATCAGAATGAATGCCCTGTATGGACACTGCACATGAACAATGTTTTGGGCCCCAAATTAAATGAGAAAACAAGCAAGTTGGATTGCATGTGGAAAACTACATAGCATTTTCAACAACCCCAAGACTCTCTGAAATAAAATCCCCTCTTTTAAAAATCAACATCTGCTTTGATAAAGACACTGTGTATTGAAACAAAGAGTTGGCCTAACTAAGGAAGACTGAGTTCAGATTCTGTCTCTGATCCATCCTGGCATGTGATCCTGGGCAAGTCATTTAACTTCTCATGACCCCAGGCAGTTCTGCAAGATCATAAACTATGGAGCAAATGCCAATCTGCATTAAGAAAGCAAGTTTCCTAAGGAGGAATGCCCTATACCAATAAAATCAAGGTACAATCTCAAAATTTCTAAAAATCCTTTTGCATATTTACTACAATTATGAAAAACTGAAAGCTGCATGATCATCAAGAGGGCAAGAGATGCATAGCAGGTATAGGTATTTTGCTACTTCTTACTAACAAAAAAACTTAGTGCAAATTGTATAAAAATATCAAAGAGCTATATAACCAAGAAAACAGGCTTCTAATAAACTAGCAAGAGTGAAGGATAACCAGATTGACAGACTGCATGCAGCACTGGTACTCACTCACTTTAAAGACCTAGTGCCTCTGGCACATCAGGTAGACCTGCTAGACTTATGGGAAGACAGGGAAGAGGGTCATACTGTATGAGGAATGGATGGTTTCAGCTCTGCACCTCTGGAGAAATGTTTGGTGATGAGGTCATTGATCCACCAAAGTAATGAACATCACTATGCACAGCACCTGACACATAACGGGCACTTTAATAAATGGTTACTGACCGGTCATCTTTGAGGTTTTACATTTTAAAATTTTATATTAAAAAAGGTTTAAGATGTAACACATTAACAAAAATGTTATGTTATTTTTGCTTTTCAAAGAAACAAACAATTTCAGAGGCTTTTCTAAGGAAGTTCGGCAGCAAAACAATACTTCTCTATTATCATCACCATCAGCATAAGCTAGATGATAAGGTAGTGCCCTATCTACTACATCATGTGTTTTTATACATTCTCTTTTGAATTTATTATTGACATGCTTATATATGGATTTGTCTCCCAAATACACATAAGATCTTTCTGAGTAGAGATTATTTTATTCTTTTCATTTGTATCCCTATTCCTAGCATATGGCCTCGCATATGTTAAGTGCTTAATAAATACTTGGTGATTGACTGATGTAACTTTAGCCCACACTGCAGTGATTTTCAGAATGATCCTTTAAGGTAGGAAAAAAAAAGACAACTATATTGGTTCAATTGTGTATATATTAATAGTTTATATATACATAAAAAAGAAATTAAGCATGAATCATTAAAATCAAACTATTTAATGAGCATCTAAGAATAAGATAAAGATTCTGAGACTTCCATATTTTTCTAAAATTGTCATAAACATCAATAAATTAGAACTAAAAAAAAATCCCAGTATGAATTAAAACTTAGTATCAAAAGTAAAATGTTCACCAGTAGAGGGCTCTTCTGAGAATTTGAGAAAAAAGGCGGGCAGTTTAACATGTACCACAATGTTTAAAAAAGGTTTTGTGCAGTATACTGCAATCGATTAAGTTTAGTAAAATCCACTATAAGTTTGAAAGAGTAATTACAAATCAAATTTTTAATAAGCATTGTTATATTAGAAAATATGAACTATTTTTATACAAAGGGCATTTATTTCAAGTAGTAATATGAGCTGTTTTATAGTCTTAAAATAATTTTTAAAGTACTTGTCGATAGCAATAGGCAGTATCAACACTTTATATATACATGTGTATTTATATAAAATGTTTGTATACAGTTTATTAACATTGATAGTTTTTTTCCCATTCAACCTCAAGCTTTTTCTTATTTTGCAAAAGAATTATCTCCTGCTATGTTAGTATTTCAAAAGACTATTTCATCAATATGGACATTCTTTCCACTTATACAGATTGCAACCTCTCTACCCCTTAGAAAGAGTTTTTTGGTCAATTACTGCAGTGTTCAAACCTCTTCCAATATGGGTAGTTTGGTCCTCATACAACGAACACAAAGTCCTCTCAGAGATCAACTAAGGAATTTCCTCATTTTACAGATAAAGAAACCAAGGTCCAGAAAGGTTAAATAATTTGCCCAAATTCTGCTCCCCACTCCCAAATACTCATATAGACCCACACTCAGTCCTTCTGGGTGAGTTAGTACCTTCCAGAGCTTGACTCTCTTGGCATATGCTTCAAGAATTCATGGTCACCCCCACCCCTTTATAAAGCACTGAGGTAGAAGTGACAAAGAGGAAGACTAAATCTGAGAAATACTGTGAGATAGATTGCAGAAAAGAAGATGAAGACAGGAAGATCACAGACATCAGAGGTGGGAAAGACAAATTATTATATCCACCTTCTGAATAGAACAGTATGTGATGAACAAAGGGCATCAAATCAGAATCAAGTAAATCAATGTTAATCATGTTAACAGGCAATATGGTATAATGGAAAGAACACTAGATGTGGAATCAAAAAGACCTAAGGTTTGAATCCCAATCCTGCCATTTACTATCTGTGAAACCCTCAACCAACCATTTAACTCTTCTGGGGTTCAGTTCCCTGATCAGCACAAGGGGAAATAATATTTGTATTACCTACCTCACAAGATTATTGTGATAAAAGTGCTTTGTAAACATAAAAGCACAATACAAATGTGATTTATTATAACAGGACAGTGTATGGTATAGATAAATCAATAACACAGTAATGAAAATAATCCTATTTATACTACTATGTCATTAACAAATCATACATCTTGGGGCGGCCAGGTGGTTCAGCGAGTAAGAGCACTGGCTCCAGTGTTGGGATGACCTGGGGATCAAATCCGGGCTCAGATACTTAGCACCACACCCAGAAATAACTGGCCATGTAACCTTGAGCAAGTTACTTAACCCCGATTGCTTTAAAAAAAAAAAATCATACATCTTGTATGCATGTTAGCTAAATGTTTTTTAAATCATTTTTCAAGTCCAATTACTATAAATTGGTCTTTCCTTATGACATCTTTTGCCAGTAACAACTGAAACTAAAACTTGCCTTTTTCAACTAGTCATCAGTCACTGTGAGAAATAAAACTGAACCAAACAAAATATGGTTATAATGACTGCTACCTTTATGTTGAATTTAGAGTAATTTTCCCCCAATAACAGAAATATCAAAAAGTTCTCCATATTTAATTTTGTTTGGAATCCTGCAGCACTTAATAACCATTATCTCACTCATAAAAGTATTAGGGTATGAGTCAGATGTACACAACAACACATATATGTCATGACATTTATGCCAGGAAACCAAACTACATGATATTTTTTCATACTATAATTTATGACTTCAACCTCCAATATAATTAGCAGTTTGGAACAGCAAGTTTTAACTTATTTCAGAAAAAGGCTTTCAGAATATGTAGCTCATATGTATCAGTTATTAATTTTTTCTTATTATGTATAAGAGTTAATTTCCTATTTAAAAATAAGCAAGTTTGGGGCAGAGTCAAGATGGTCTGGAGTACAAACAGAACTTCCTCGGGCCTCCGCCTCCTACCTCCTCCAATTCATATAAAAGATGACTCTGAAGAAACTTTGGAACTACAGAACCCACAAAATGACACAGAGAAGCTAACCTCCTGCTGAAGACAGCCCGGGAGGCCATCAGGAAGTGGCCAGCCCATTTGCGCTGGGAGCCAACCCCAGCAACCACCTCCCCGCAGTTGGAGGTTTTAGCCTCAGGGCAGGCCTGACCAGCCACTGCCTGGAGGGACTTCAGATCACCAGCAGCTGTGATGGTTTCCAGAATTCCAGAATTATCAACACAAAGAGGCTAAAGACAAAGTTAGAGGTCAGTGCAGTGTAGACTTTGGGATTCTTCACTTCAGAAGTACAGATGGCCTTTGCCCCTGGGGTGAGAAGAGGCTGAGGTGCCACAGTCACAGCCACATAGCAGCTTCAACTCCTGGCTTGCAGATTGTAGGGGGGACCAAGCAGCCAGTCTGAGGGGTAATTGCTCTTGCTTTAACCTGCTTGGATCCGGATTGCTATCTAGGGTGGAGGTCCTGGGGTGTGTGACCAGCTTGCCAGAGCATGTGGAGGCTTCAGAGAGGGCAGCCATCTAATTCCTTCGGCAGCTGAGAAAACCTCAGTGTTTGGGACAAAGCTCCCCTGTCTGGTAGCAGAGTCCTACTGTGGCAAAAAGCCCAAAAGTCAAGTAATTGAGTGGCAACATGAGCAAACAAGGGAAGCAAAGCAAGCAGAGCAACCCAACTTTACACTCCTATTTTGGGGGCAAAAAGGATCAAAGCATGGAACAGGAGGAAGACAATGAAGTCAGAACTCCTGCACCAAAAGCTTCCAAGAAAAATGAGAGGGTTATAGGCCATAGAGGACCTTCAAAAAGATTCTGAAAACCAAATAAAAGTGGAGGAAAATTTGGGAAGAGAAATGAGAGTCATGCAAGAAAATTATAAAATGAGTCAACAACCTGACTGAAGAAATATTAAAATATTAAATAATAGACTAACTCAAATGACAAAAGAGGCTCAAAAAGCCAATGAGGAGAATGCCTTAAAAAACTGAATTTGCCAGATGGAAAAAGCATATCAAAAGCTCACTGAACAGAATCATTCCTTCAGAATTAGACTGGCACAAATGGAAGCTAGTGACTTTATGAGAAATCAAGATACTATTAAACAGACCCAAACAAATGAAAAAATAGAAGGCAATGTGAAATATATCACTGGAAAAACCAATGACCTGGAAAATAGATCCAGGAGAGATAACTTAAAAATTATTGGACTATCTGAAAGCCATGATCAAAAAAAGAACCTAGAAATCACCCTCCAAGAAATCCTCAAGGAAAACTGCCCTGATTTTTAGAACCAGAGGACAAAATAGAGGTTGAAAGAATCCACCAATCATCTCTTGAAAAAGATCCCAAAAAGAAAACTTCTACAAATATTATAGCCAGGTTCTGGAGTTCCCAGATAAAGGAGAAAATATTACAAGCAGTCAGGAAGAAACAATTCCAATATTGTGGAAACACAATCAGGATAACATAGGATCTGGCAGCTTCCACACTGAGGGATCAAAGGGCTTAGAACATTATATTCTGGAGGTCAAAGGAGCTGGGATTAAAACCAAGAGTCACCTAACCCAGAAAAAGTGCATATCATGTTTCAGGGGTGAATATGGTCATACAGTGGAATAGAGGACTTTCAAGCATTCTTGATGAAAAAACCAGAGTTGAATAGAAAATCTGACATTCAGATATAAGAAGCAAGAGAAGCATGAGAAGGTAAACAAGGAAAAGAAATCATAAGGAACTTAATCAAAGTTGAACTATTTACATCCCTACAAGGAAAAACAATCATTGTAACTGATGAAACTTTTCTCAGTATGAAAATAGTTGGAAGGGAATAGAAGTAAGTGTGTGTGTGTGTGTGTGTGTGTGTGTATACACACACACACACACATGTATACATATATGTGTGTCTATATAGGAGGATATATGGGCATATGAATACATATGTGAGTGTGTATATATGTGTACAGGTATACATAGACAGAGGGCACAGGACCAATTTAATAGGAAGGGATGATACTTAAAAGGTGAAATTAAGGGGTGAAAGAAGAATATAATGAGAGGAGATGGGGAGAGACAGAATGGGGTAAACTATCTCATATAGAAAAGGCAAGGGAAAATGGATACAATGGAGGGGAAGAACAGGAAGGCAAAAGGGAATGGGTCAACCTTATTCCTATTGAATCTGGCTTAGGGAGGGAATGACATACACACTAAATAGGGTATCTCACCCTACAGGAGAATGGGGGGAAGGGGATGAGAGGGGGGATGATGGAAGGGAGGGCAGTTGGAAGCACACACTTTTGAAAAGGGACAGGATCAAAGTAGAGAATAGAACAAGTGGGAGCTAGGACAGGAGGGAGGGAAATATAGTCAGTCTTTTACAATATATCCACTATGGAGATGTTTTACATAGCTACATATGTACAACCTATATTGAATTGCTTATCTTCCCAGCAAGGGTGGGTGACTAGGAAGGCAATGAATCTGGAATTCAAAGTTTTAAAATCAAATGTTTAAAATATATATATGTACTATTATTAATATTATTTTACATGTAACTGGAAAATAAGACATACAGGCACTGGGGCATAGAGATCCACCATGCCCTCCTGGAAAGTCAGAGGGGGTATGGGAGAAGATATGGGAGAGATCAGATTGGAGGAGGGGATATCCAGTGGGACTGCTATTTTGGGGTGGTGGGTAGGGGAAAAACAGGGAGAAAATGTATAACTCAAAATCTTGAGGAAATGAATGATGTAAACTAGAAGTTAATAAAGCATTTGATTTAAAAAAAAAAAAACGAGCAAGTTCTACTTAGATATGAAGCATAGGGTAGTGATCAGAAGATCAGAGTGGACTATTACTGGGTCCTGCCTTTGACATATACTAGCTAAGAGATCACAGGCAAGTCACAACTTCTCAGTGCCAATAGATAAGTCTTTTAAAATTAAAATGCAGCCAAATGCTAATTTTTACTGGTGGGTCATTTTTACATTGGGTCAGTTACCTGCAGTGATGAAAAAAAGAACAAGCAAAAAAAAGATTAAACTCATTAAATTTCATAGAATCTCAAATCATCTTGAGATCATCTTGCCCAACTCTCATCTGAAACAGTAATTCCCTCCACCCCAAAACAGTCTCATCTATCTAGCTGTTTAAAGATAGAGAACTACATCATGAAGCTCTCTATTCGACTTCCAGAGAGCATTAATTATAAGTCTCTCCTTATACTGAGCAAAATTTTGTCTTGTAACTTTCACCCAATTTATTTCCATCTGGGCTAATGAAGAAGAAAATTTCAAATATATATATACTGTCAATTTGCAAAATATCACTATCCTCTTATCTTAAATCATTCTTACCCATATTCTCTACCTTATCAAAATTCACACTACTGAGATACCATAAAAAGATTTATTCTGAGCCACCAGTACATACTGCTTCCTTCAATAGAATGTAACCTCCTTGAAGGCAGAAATTATTCCTTTTATTCCTAGTGCTTAATAGTGCATGGTACAGAGTAGGTACTTACAAATTTTTATTGACTGACAACATTTTTAACTTCCTTGTATGATCACAATCAGAGGTGATGAATTCTTGTCTCTGAAATTAATCAAGATGTCTCCTGCCAATCAGTGCAAGAAGAAAACTCACACTTATTTTTTAGCTCTCAATATAGTTGTTAAAAAAGTATAAACTAATAAGGAAACATCAGATTCAAAGATCATCAATGCCTCCCAATTCAAACTTTTAGTTTAGCAAAGAGTTTAAATCTACTGAGTCAAATTTTAAATGCCATAATTTAGGAGTGCCAAGAACATCTTCGGAAAAGTTCAGATCATGATTTAAAATGCTATAAGGTAAGGGTCAGGAGAAAAGATTTAAAAGTCTGGGACTGTTTAACTTAAGGAAAAGAAGGCTAAGAAATGATCTCACAATAGTATATAAGATATTATTGTATAGAAGAGAGTGAGTTGCCATTCTCAGGAAGAAAATGGGCTTAAACTGAAACAAAGATTCAGGTTCTATATAAAAAATTTTCTGACAATGAAGATAACTAAATGTCTTAGCTTAGTAACTTATTTCACTTTGTAGAATTGTATACATTTTCTTGGGTAAATTAAAAGGCAATACTGTACTTAAACAGATCTGTCATCTAATCCTTTTTCTCAAATTATGCAATTTGTAACTTATCAGCATAATGATTTTTATAGTAAGATTACCTAAGACTGAACTCTAACGACATTTTCACTAACACTTTAGTAATTAGAAAATACTTTGTCTATCATTAGATATAATTTCAAAAGTTTTATTTTTTACTAATGAAGTTTGATTCTAACTTTCTAAAAACCTGTGAAAACGTCTCCCATTTAAATGTGTACAAATGCTTTAAAGGTATACATAAGGATATGTAAAAAGAATATGCAAAAGTTTTCCCTTTTCAATTAAGTCTAAAATATCAATCAAAATGAAAAGTGACAGTTGTGTTATGATGCTGGATACTGGGGGATGGGGGGTAGGGCAGTCCTGGAATTCCTTTGATGTAGGGAATTCAGAGTGAAGAAATTCCCTTAACCAATGGAAATGAACAACTGTTCCACAACTTCAAATCTTAGAAGAGTTGTCAACTGAAAGTAAAGGGGCAATTTGGCCAAGGTCACACTCTCTCAGTGGGAGAACTAAAACTCAGGTCTTCTTGAACCCAAGGTTAGTTTATCTAATATTCCTCTGATTTGTAGACACTGTTAGTCAGAATTATTAATGTACACATTATCACTTTAAAAGTTAAACAGTTCAGAGGCAGAGCCAAAATGGTGGAGAAAAGGCAGCAACTCACCTAAGCTCTCCCCAAAACCCCTCTGAACAAATTTAAATAATGTCATAAAACAATCCCTAGAGCAGCAGAACCCACAAACATGTGGGGTGAGTTAATTTTCCAGTCAGTGACAACTTAGAAGGTCAACAGGAAAGATCTGTCCCACTGGGGTGAGAATAGAACACAATCCAGCACAGGCCATTCCAGCACAGCCCCAGCCACGGCAAACCAGGTACAGGCCTTGGAAGTCACTGAATCTGCGGCAACAGCAGCTGCTTTGAGAGCTCTCAGTCCACAGACAGTAAGGAGGTCAAACAACTGATCAGAAGAAGATTACAGGGGTCTCTTTGAGGGCACTGGGGGCAGGATTATATTGCTTTGCCCATACTCAGATCTGGGTCACAGTCCTGGGTGGCAGTTCCAGGGCGAGAGGGAGCACTAGCACACCAGAGCTTGCAGGTACCAGTGGAGCAGGGACCCCCTTCACAGTTCTAAGGACAGAAAGGAACGCCTGTGGTCACTCACAGACCACAGCACAGGCCAAAAGAGGAGGAAACACCTCTCTTTAGACCATACCACCTTGGAAGAGCTGAAAACTTACAGGTCTCTAGAAGTATCTCTGAAAACTGCTACACAAAAACCCTAAAGTTTGGGACAGTGCACCCTCCACCCTGGAAGCACATCCCCACTTTACAAAGGGTTAAAAGTCAAGAAATAGACTGGAGAAATG
Source organism: Petaurus breviceps papuanus (assembly GCF_028583685.1). Lineage (NCBI taxonomy): Eukaryota > Metazoa > Chordata > Mammalia > Diprotodontia > Petauridae > Petaurus > Petaurus breviceps. The sequence goes on from NW_027186546.1 coordinate 4,181,725, forward strand.
AGCAAACAAAAGAAAAAAAGTTTGACCACAGAAGGTTGCTATGGTGACAAGGAAGATGAAAACACACTCAGAAAAAAATAACAAAGTCAAAGCCCCTACATCCAAAGCCTCCATATCCAAAGCCTCCAAGGAAAATATCAATTGGTCTTAGGCCATGAAAAACTGAAAAAGAATTCTGAAAATCAAGTAAGAGAGACAGAAGAAAAATTGGGAGGAGAAATGAGAATGTAGCAAGAAAATAATGAAAAATCAGTCAATAGCTTGGTAAAGGACACACACACACACTAAAGAAAATAACACCTTAAAAAAAAAGACTGGGCCAAATGGAAAAAGAGGCACAAAAACTCACTGAAGACAAAATTTCTTAAAAAGTGAAATTAATCAAATGGAAAAGGAGGTACAAAACCTCACTAAAAAAAAATAATTCCTTAAAAATTAGAATTGAGCAAACAAGCTAATGACTTCATGAGAAATCAAGAAACAATCAAACAGAACAAAAAAAAAGAAAAAAGTAAAAGACAATGTGAAATATCGCAATGGAAAAATAACAATGACCTGGAAAACAGATCTAGGAGAGAGAATGTTAAAATTATCGGACTACTGAAAGCCATTATAAAAAACAACCTAGACATCATTTTCCAAGAAACTATCAAGGAAAGTGTCCTGATATTATAGAACCAGAAGATGAAATAGAAATGGAAAGAATCTACCAATCATCTCCTGAAAGAAATCCCAAATGAAAACTCCCAGGAATATTTTAGCCAAATTCCAAAGCTCCCCGATCAAGTAGAAAATACTGCAAACAGTCAGAAAAAATTCAAGTATCATGGAGCCATAGTCAGTATAATACAAGATTTAGCAGCTTCTGTATTAAAGGATCAGAAGGCTTGGAATATGATAATCCAGAGAGCAAAGGAGCTAGGATTAGAAGCAAGAAACCCAGTAAAACTGAGTATAATCCTTTAGGGGCAAAAATAGACATCCAATGAAATAGAGGACTTTCAAGCGTCCTTGATGAAAAAAACAGAGCTGAATGAAACATATAACTTTCAAATACAAGACTCAAGAGAAGCATAAAAATATAAACAAGAAAGAGAAATCATAAGGGACTTAATAAGGTTAAACTTGTTTACATTCCTACATGCGAAGATGATACTTGGAACTCATAAGAACTTTCTCATTATTAGGGCATTTAGAGGAGTATATCTAGACAGAGGGCAAAGGTCTGAGTTGAGAAAGAAAGGATGATATTTAAAAAAATAAAATTAAAGGGAGGAATGCACTGGGGGGGAAGGGAAGGCAGAATATGAAAAATTATCTCAAATAAAAAAGGCAAGAAAAAGCTTTTACAGTGGAGGGGAAGATGGAGGAGGTGAGAGGGAATGAATAAACCTTACTCTTACTGGAACTTGCTCAAAGATGGAATAACATACACAATTAGATAAAAGAAATCTACTCTTCCCTACAGAAAGTAGGAAGCGAAGGGGATAAAAGAAAGGGAGGGGAGAGAGAGAAAGGAGAGTGATAGAAGGGAGGGCAGATTGGGGGAGTAAGTAGTCAGAAGCAAAACACTTTTGAGGAGAGACACAGTGAAAGGAGACAGAATAGAATAAACAGAAACAAAAATAGGATAGAGGGAAATACAATTAGCAATCATAACTGTGAAAAAAAATGTGAAGTTTCTCTGATAAAGGTCTCATTTCTCAAACAAATAGAGAACTGAGTCAAATTTATAAAAACAAGAGCCATTCCCCAATTAATAAATGACCAAAATATATGAACAATTTTCAGGTGAAGTAATCAATGCTAACTACAGCCATATGAAAATATGCTTTAAATCACTACTAACTGGAAAAATGTAAATTAAAACAACTTTGAGATAGTAACTCATTTCTACTAAGATTAGCTAATAGGTTAGAAAAGAAAACGACAAATGTTGGAGGGGATGTGGGGAAAATGAGACATTAATGCACTGTTTGTACAGGTAGGACCTGATTCAAACATTTGATAGAGTAATTTGGAACTATGCCCAAAGGGCTATAAAACCATGCATACCCCTTGACCTAGCAATACCATTACTAAGTCCGTATCCCAAAAGAGATTTTAAAAAAGGAAAAGGACATATACATACAAAAATATTTATAACAGCCCTGTTCTGGCAAAGAATTGGAAATTGAAGGGATGGCCATCAAGTGGGGAATAACTAAATAAATTGTGATAAGTGGTTTTGATGGAATGTTACTGTGCTATATGAAATGAGCAGAATGCTCTCAGAAAAACCTGGAAAGAATTATAGAAGGTGATACAAAACAACATGTATTGTGTACAAACTAACAGCAATATTGTAGGATGATCAACTATGAAGGACTTGGTTATTCTTAGTAATACAATTATCCAAGATGACTCTGAAGGACTTAGGAAAAATGCTATCCATCCCCAGATAAAGAACTGATGGTGTCTGAATAAAGATTGAAGCATATTTTTTTAACTTTATTTTTCTTGAGTTTTTTTTGTATGTCTGTGTTTTCTTTTACAATATGACTATTATGTAAATGTTTTGTATAACTACACACATATAACCTATTTCAAATTGCTTGCCTTCTCAATGAGGGGAGTGGGGAGTGAAGAAGGGAGAAAATTTGGAACTCAAAGTTTTAAAAATGTGTTAAAAATTGCTTTTACATTTAAGTGGGGAAAAATCTTTAAAAAGTTAAGCAGTTCAAAATTAATTTTAAGTTTTCACACGGATCTGAAATACATTTCAGCTAAGTATTATTGGTCAAAAGCTCCAGTCTATTATATGTATGTCATTATGTAATATCACACACATATAATATTTAAAATAGACTTACCTCTATTGTAGGATCATACTCATCTACAAAGTGATTCTGAATTAGCTGTATTGTCAAGGCACTCTTGCCTACGCCACCAGCTCCAACTACCACAAGCTTATATTCAGTCATTTTCAGCAGGCCTTACAACAAAAAATAATAATAAAAATATAAGCAGAATATTCTTTATATATAAATTTAATGTAGCCCAAACTTTCCTACAGGCCAGAAATGAAATGGATATCTACCTTTATGAGGGACATACACTTTTAGGATATAATCAAAAAATGTAAGGCTGAAAATAACTTTAGTAAAACTTGTTTTAATGGCCTCAATGGAATAGAACATAATAGATTTCTACTAAAATACTATAAGCTACATATCTTAGAAACCTGACTTTCATTTTTGACAACTTTCCCATCAGTATTTTGAGAAAAATAAATCCAGAGTAAGTACAGGCGTGGTTTTTTTTAATTTCATACTCTATTCTTTTTAGAATGGCCAATGTTCTCACTGGAATATGTCATGATTTCATGGATGAGAAGTGCATAGAGTACAGCACTGTACAACCTAAACTGCTGCCGTTGTCATTTTTCTACAAAACTCTAGCTTCTAAAGAGATGGCAGTGGCTATAAAATCTATAGCAAAGATTATGAACAGGTGACAAGAAGTACACCTTGGCCAGCTTCAGACAAAGCTGACAAGTAAATAAAGTTAAAAGTATATAAGAACAAATTATTTTATTAATCAAAGCATTTTTAAAGGATATAGAAACAGATTCCCCCTCCCATGGTGAAATTGTTCAATTTGCTCAACATCAAGAATTTGAACTACATTACATATACTACCATATACATCCTGCCCCCCATATGTAGACATGTGTGTATGTATGTCTGTACATACATACGTATGGAATAGCCATTGATTTCTTTTATGGAACCAAAGAAAAAAAAAGTACATATAAGAAAGGTCAATCAATACCATTTAGAAGGGAATCGACAATAATCCAAAACTGGATATCAGTTCCTGAACAAATTACTTAAATGTGTACATTCATGCACATGCAAATGTATTCATTGTTTGTACATAAATATACATGTATACAGTAAAAAAAAAAAAAAAACATAAGTTCTATCTATTTGGCTCACCCAAGAATAGGAAATATCCAAACAGGTCAAAATCCAAATATTCTAGTTTGTCAAATATACTATTCACCAGCCTGTTTTGAGCCCTACTCTGCAACAGGGCCTTAAGCTCCAAAAGTGTTTGTGTCAGGTAAAGAATAATAATTTACCTTTTCTTAATTTACCTTTTTCCATACCCAATTGCCTTCAATATGAGAACAAGGAACTTGTACTAGCCTAGTTCTTAGCCACTACAGCCAGGAAGCTCATGCTATTTTGGCCCTCCTTGTGTAATGGTCAACAACAAACAGCAGGGAGAAAATTTACCATGCTTCAAAGCTAAGCAAGCAGTTCCTACACCAGGCCTAGAATTTCTGATTCCCAAAAGTTGCTAATGCCTTCCCAAATTAACTCATATTTATCCTGTGTATGTTTCGTATTTACTTTTATGTGCACATGTTGTTTCCATGAATATAATGTAAGCTCCTTAAAAGCAGGGGCTCTTTCCTTTCACTCTGTGAACTCAGCAAATAGCACAGTGCCTGGTACATACGAGGCGTTAAATAAATGTTTACAAAATCTGAGCCATAACTTCAACTCCTAGCTCCTGCCTCTCAAAAAAAAAACCTGTTTACCTTAAAGTTCAAAAAACAAGGGCTAACTCAACCCAAGTTGACCATCAAGTGTCAAATCCTCAGTCTGACATTTATGACCTCCACAATCTTGCTCTAGTCTCCAGCTTTATCTTGTACTACTGTCCTTCATATATTCTATAATACTCTATAGCATGGCCAAAATGAAGCACTTACAGTCCACCTTGGCTGAACTCAGTTCCGTGCTCTTTCTAGCTGTGCCTTTACTCATGCCTGGAGGGTATTCCCCTCAAATCTAACAATTTAAATCCTATACATTATAGATTCATAGGATTTAGAACTGAAAGGAACCTTAGAAATCATCTAGTCCAGCCTTCTTTCCCTCAGGCTTCCCAATCTGGACAAGTATATGAAATAAAAAAATTAAGATTTAGAAAAATAAATTGACTCTACCATTGATTCACAGTAACGAAGCTAAGATTCAAAATCAAATTGTTTTCACTAAATCCGGTGTTCCCTGCACTAATTTCATTCAAAGGATAGGGACGACAGACCCTGTGATTTCATTGGTCTAGGGAATTTCCAGGTGAGGAAATTTCTCTGTACCAGCACATTCTCTGTACTTTTATAGTCTTAGGGAGTTGCCTGGTGCACTGAGAGTTTAAATGACTTGCTCTGGGTCACACAGTCTAAGTATGTCAGGGGAAGGACCTGAACCCCTGGTCTTTCCAGCTTCAAGGATGGATCTCTACCTACTTTATCAGACTCCCTCTCTCCTTAGGAGCTCCTCAGGTATCATTTCCTCCCAAAAAGCTTTTCCAGATCCTCCAAACAGGAACAAATCTCTTTTTTTCTGAACTCCCATAGAACCTCTCTAATGACCCTTAAAATGTTCTACTTTGTGTCACAGTTCATATGATCATATATTTTGAGCTAGAAGCAACCTCAAACGTCATTTAGTCCAACCCCTTCAGCTTATAACTGAGGAAACTGAGTCTTGGGAAGGGTTAAATGATTATTTGTTCAACTGACACTGAGAGCTTTGAACCCAGGTCCTCTTGATGGTGCCTGCTCATGTACTTAACATCTCCCTTACTAGACAACAAGCTCCTAGAATGTAGATGCCATTCATGTTTTATGCACTTCTGTATCCGCTGTTGCCTATGTGAAGTGCCTAATCAATTTCTACTGAATAAACAAATGGTATATGTGTATGAATATATTTTAATTTCTATACACATGAAGAGTTCCTGAAAAGTTGAATGCAAAAAAAAAATCACATTTTAAATTAAAGGAAAAGATCATCAAAGTCTTAAAAAATCATATATTTTTTGGAGCTAGAACAAGCAGTAGGATAATACTACCTAACATTTGTATAGTTCATACTATGTGCCAGGCACTATGCCAAGTATTCTACAATTATTACCTCATTTGATCCTCACAACTACCCTGGGAAATAGGTGCTATTATTATCCCCTTTTTACAGATAAAGAAAGTGAGGCAAACAGAGGTTAAGTGACTTGCCCAGGGTCAAACAGCTTGTAAGTGTCTGAGGCTGGATTTAAACTAAGGCCTTCCTAACTTCAAGTCCAGCACTTTATCCACTGCACCACCCCAAGTTCATCACTGTACAAATGAGAAAACTGAGTCAGAAAGAGGTTAAGTGACAGCATAGCCAAGAAAGGAAACTTAGCAGTTTAAAGGTAAGCAACAGCCTTTTAATTTACCTCTTCCTGAAAATTCAAATTCTTATGTCAGCTGTTTAAAACCAACTACATTTGAACATGGATTAGTTTACAAACAATGCCTAACTGCCATCAACTATATGCAGTTGATAAAGTCTATCATTTTGAATCGGAGTTCATCAATACTGCCATCAATCAATGACTAATGTTAAGACTGTCTGGATATTAATAGCCATTTTCCCTTCTCTAATTCACTATGCTTATTACTGCATATGTAAACATCAGCCAGTCTGGAGCTTTAGCTATAACATATGCACACACCTGATTAAAAGGCTGCAGTAAGTTGTTTTGGCGGCCACAACTGAGTCCTCAGCACTGGTCATCATTGCTAAATGTTGGGAGTTTTGTTACAACACGGTATTACTATAGTAACTTCTAAGATGAACATGTTCTGCATTCTTCAGTACAGATAAACACTTTTAGTTTGTGGGTGATTTTTTTTCTTGCTTATAAATAAACTTGACTCAGCAAAATTCTCTGGGATAAACCATTTTCCGTTTACAACTAATGCGAGGTTTAATTCCATACACCTAGAGCTTTCTGCTGCCACTTGCCGAGGCTACAAAATGTCACATACAAGGGAGGTAGTTGAGAACTGAGCGGCTGCAGCTGGACTCTCCCCAACGTAACCTCAAACAGGGGTCTTTGACTACTCAATTCTCTAGGGAAAGGACCCCCCCCTCCTGCCCCCAACACACACACACACACACACACACACACACACACACACACACACACACACACACACAGTCTTTGTTCACAAGGAAGACGGCCACTTAGCAGCGGCAGCGACAGCAAAAGAAGTTTCTCGCTCGCTAGGGGAGATGCTAAGGGCGACAGGGAGGACACCGCCAGGCAGCCGGAGCTGGGCAGGGGAGGCGGGGGGCCGGCCAGGAGGGAGTGCACCGACCCACCGACAGACCCGGGCGCAACCTCCACCACGCCCGGACCCGCCCTCGGGGCGGCCGAGTTTCAGCTCGCCTCGAGCCCGGCCGGCTCTCCGGGGAGGGAGGGAGGAAGGAAGAAAGAAAGGAAAGAAGGAAGGGGATTCCCGTTCAGGAAGCAGCGGCAGCCTCTCCCCGCACCCCCCACGGCTCGTCCCCACCAAGACTCCGTCCCTCCCACCCCTCGGGGCTCCCCCACCCCCGCTAGGACCCCTAATTCATTCACTCTCCGTCCGCCCCGCCCAGCCTGGCGCCGGCGAGGAAAGGTCGGACCCCGGGCAGGGACTCAGGAGGGAGGGCGGCGGAGCCCGTACCTCTCTTCCGCGCTGGAGAGACGCTGGGTCTCAGGCCCGCACGGCCGCCTGCGTTAGTACCGCTCTCGAGCCCACTCTGAAATGGCGGGGGCCGGGGAGCGCAGAAGGAGCCGGAGCCCGAGGCGCAGCCACCGCTGCTGCTGCCGCCTCTGCCGCCGCCGCCGCCACCACCGCCGCCTGGGCAAGTCGAGCCCCGAGTGAATGGATGGGAGCCGCGAAGGCCGAGCTATCGATGCGTTCCGCGTTCGACTTCTTTTTGGGCGGGCGAGAGAAGGGAGGGAGCGGCCAGGGAAGTGTGAAAGGAGAGAAAAAGAGGGAGGGAGTCAGACTAGAGCAGAGATAGAGCTAAGTGGAGAAGGAGGAAGAGAGTCGGTACAGGCAGCGCACCTCACGTGCGGGCGGAGCTAGGCCGGAGGAGGAGAGACTAGAGTGCTAGCTAGCTCCACGCCCAGCCTGACAGACTAGCGGCCCCCTTCCGCCCCCCCACTACACACACCCATCCATCCACATACACACAGAGGCTGCCAACTGACCAATCCCCTTCCGCCCTCCAGACCGCACTCCCGCCCACGCGGCTCTCCAGCCACTCACCTAGTGTCTGGTCGTAGACACTCTCCTCCCCCTCCCACACATCTACCCGGAGCGAGCTGCCACACCTTCGGGTCTCCCCACGGGCACCCTCCAAACCAGAGAAGCCCTCTTGTTCTTTCCCTACGTCTGGTGCCGCCGACGGGCCTGCCCAGGTGTCTAGGGCGCATCTCAGCTGCTCACGTCCTTACGTCCACCGGTTCTATCCGTCAACCACGGCGGAGCAAAGCTACGCTTTTGCGCCTTCTTTTACTTCCCTGAAAGCCTATCTGGTTCTGCTCTACTGTCCTGCTAAACTGGAGGACTTTCTGTTCCCTGAATCCCGCATTCCATCTCCCACCTGCGCCTCTCCCCGCCCCCCAACCTGTGCTTCTTTGGTATTGAGAGCTCCCTGAGAGGAACTTCCTGCCCCGTTACAAATGTAGATAAGAACTTGCAATATAATTTGTAGTCTGGGAGCTGGGGTCCGCCAACTTTTCAAAAAATTATTCCAATATAATGAATTTCCTTTATTAAACTATGCATTTTAACTTAGTTATTTTATTTTTCTCAATTACACGTAAACTAACATTTTAATATTCCTTTTTTTAAAAAATTGAGTTCCAAATTCTGTCCCTCACCTAACGCTCCTTGAGAAGACAAGCAGTTTTGTATAGATTATACTTATTGCACTCGTTCAAAACAGTTCCATATTAGCCACGTTGAAAAAGAAAACTCAGACCAATAAGTAAAAATAATTAAGTTTAAAAAGTGTGCTTCATTCTGCTTTCAGAGTCCATCAATTCATTCTCATAGCATTTTTCGTCATAAATCCTTCGGAATTGTTTTGGAAACATGCCTAAAAATCTATTGGTTTTCAACGGACTAACAAAGGGAACGGTGACACACCCACACCTCCCCCCCACTCCCCCATAAAAAAAAAATTAAGAACTAGCTTCAGTTGCTTAGGAGGCACAGCTAGTAGATGTCAGACACTTGAATCCAAGTTGTCTGGAATTATATACCACACTGCCTCTTTGAAGGCTATCTGCTCTCCAGATTTGGAATATATTCCAGTCTCAATTTCCTTCAAAACTCAGCTAAAGTGCTACCACCTCCTGCCTGAAGCATTTATTATCTCCCTCCCCAACAACCCCCCCCCGCCACTGGCACCCCCTACCACCACTACCTGACTTCTCATGAGCACTCCCTCCTAAAATTTTCTTGAACTTAATTTATCAGTATAATTGTTTTATTCTTTCCTCAGGGTAGGGACTGTTTTTGCCAACTAGGTCGAATTGTGGGTAGAATGCTAAATTTGGAATCAAGAAGATATGAATTCAAATTTTGCCTCAAACTGATACTATCTGTGTGACCCTGGTCAATTTACTTAACCTCCCTTTCCTAACCTGGTTTCCTTATCTGTAAAATAGAGATTATAATAGCACCTATCCTTCCATACATAAATATATGTATTTAAGTCAATATTACTTGAAAGGAGGAAAAACTAGAACAAAACAATACCAATTGAATACTGTGAAATTGTAAGGACCAAGCTTGACTCCAAATGAAAAGATATCGCTGTTCCTTCTTTGCATGGGTGGGGGATTACTAGTGTGTTTGATTACTAGCATCTGATGTAAGACTTTTTTGATGCTGTTCAATATCACTGAAATGTCCCTTTTTTCTTCATTGTGTTGTAGAAAAGACAATACTATACTTTGTGTTTTCAGGACAAGTCATCCAGAAGGACTTTTATTAATTTAATCTTATTCTAAATCTAAGCATCTCTAGATTGGGAAAATATTCATAATGTCATGGTGTCATACACATATGCAAACACACACACCCCTCTGCCCTAAGACAATTTTGAGGTAATATTCATGGGGATTTATTCAATTTTGAGTAAACATTCTATTCAGTCTAATAGAATTAGAGTCACTAAAAACTTCTCCTAAGGGCATTCAATTCATTTCCTCTTTTGACAACTCCCCACCCACCCATTAGGATGGAAGAACCTTTCTCTCTCAGGTAATCAGTATCTTAATCCCCTAAGCAGTATAACTTCAGAAAACCCTTCACCCTGAAAGCTCTTTTACACCCCAGACTTCTCACATTGGAACTACCTTCTTCCCCCACTGCCTCTCCCACTAATTGCCTAGTTCCTTAAGAACCTGCAATTTAAGGAGGGCAACCAGGCCAACTAAATCTTCATTCCTCTCTAAACTGCTCTCCATACTGTCCCAGACTTTCTCTACCAGGACCTGAAGCCAACCCACCTCTCCACCCCCCAGCCACTTACATTCAACTCTTCTTCCTGCCCCCACTTGCTTGATATTTTAATGTCCCATGAATTGTTTTCCAGCCACTAGAATGTAAGCTCCTTGCAGGCAGGGACTGTTTTTCTCTTTGTATTTGTTTTCCCTAAATTTAATAATAAGAGTTTAATAAATGCTTCTTAAATGAAGAGGACAGTCTCTCCCAGATATGGAAAAGCAATGACCTTAACTACATTTTTTTTTGTTCTAAGTTTGGGTACCACATTGAATCCATCTTCCTGAGACCTTAGATTTGGTTGTCGACCTTTTCCACACTTTTCTAACGGAAAGTTATGAAAAGGGACTTTAGACTAGATAAATATTTATTTCTTGATATTTTAAAGTGTATAAAAAAAAAGGTGATTCCACAATTACATAAAAAATATGATTCCACAATTACAAGAAAATATCTCTTGGAGAGTGAAATATATTTGGTAAATGTAAGTGATAGAAAAACAAAATATATACATAACAAAAAAAATTAAAAGAGGAGGGGAACATTTCAGGAGTAGAAAAAACTTATTTTTACATCATCCCACACATCCAAATCATCACATTTTCTCAAAACATTTTTTCCTATCAGATCCTTCCTCTACATTCTCACTCTTACCTTTGTACAAGTCCTCATCACCATCCCTAGATTGCTATAACAGTGTTCAAGTTCTCCATCCTCTAATTTATCCAACATATTGCCAGACCAATGTATCTTAATGATAGGTTTATCATCATTAATAAATAGTAAGAACTATGTGAAGAGAAATGGACCAACCCTGAAGATAATAGGCATGTAAGGCACTGAATTCCAGGGGCTTGCAAATTACTCATCTAGATGTGTTAGATTATACTCATTTCATAAACAGACTAATGATAATATAATAAGAAATACGTTCTGATTGTGAAAGTGAAGATATCTGAGATCAATTAGGGACTAGATATTTAGACAACCATGCTACCAAAAAAAAAAAAATGCAAGCAAACCATGGCATAGAATCATTAAAGGTAGTTAATTGCAACAAAGAAGGAAATGAAACAATTAGAAACTTTCTCAGCAAATGTTGTCCCAAATGTTCTGGAAAGATAACTCCCTTTTATCCAGCTTCCCACCTGAAAACTGGCTAAAAACATAACAATGTCCTAGAAGTGTTTCTAGCTTCTTATTCACCCCCTTTGTATCTCAGTCAGTAGTCTTCTGCTCCAGTTCTGCCCAGTTCTATGAATTTAGACACTGCTGCCCCATTCTTATAGAGGCACTATAGTATATAGCCCATGGAAACCTGAATTTAAGAGTTGGAAATAGATGTATTCAAATCCCACCTCTGAGACATACTACTTGTCACTCAATCTCATACTACTTGTCACTCAATTTCCCTTCTCTTCATGACTTTGCTATTCTTTCTCCCATTCCTCATCTCCTTGGGATAGCAACCTTTTCCTGATAATGATAATAGCTGGTATTTATATAACTCCTTAAGGTTTGCAAATTGCTTTGCAAATATTCTCTCATTTAATAATAAAAACAACCCTGAGAGATAGGTACTATTATCCCCATTTTTATACCTGCAGAAATAGAAGTTAAGTGACTTGCCCTGGGTCACACAGCTAACAAGTATCAAAGTCAGGATTTGAAGCAAAGGTCTTCCTGACTTCTATCCACTGTGGTACACTGCCTGTTTCAATACTCACTGAAGAGCAAAAATATTGATTAGCCGCCTTAGCAGGAAAATAGAGAGTTAAAAAACAATTGAAATAGAACTATAGTTATCTATATATGGACTATTGCAATAGTCTATGGGTGCAAGTCTCTCTCCACTCCAATCCATCTTCCACTGAGCTGTCAAAGTGCAAGTCTGTCACCCCTGCCCACGTCAATAAACTCCAATAACTCCCTACCATCTCCAAGATCAGATATAGAATCCTCTGTAGTGTGTTGGAAACCCTTCATAACCTGCCCTTCCCTCCCCCTGCCCCTTCCTAAGCTAATACACACATATATTCTGTGATTCAGTGACAATGGACCCTTTTCTGTTCCTTGGATAAGACACTCCCAACTCCAGGCATTTTTCACTAACTGTCCCCCATGCCAGAATTATCTCTGCCTCTTGGCTTCCTTCAAGCCCCAGCTAAAATTCTATTCTCTACAGAAAGCTTTTCCTGATCCCTCTTAATCCTAGTGCCTTTGCTCTGTTGATTATCTCCAATGTATCTTGCATACATCCTTTGTACATACCGTGTTTCCCCGATAATAAGACACTGTCTTATTATTTTTTTTTTTGGACAGAAAAACACCAGAGGGCTTATTTTCAGGGGAGGGCTTATTTTAATGAACATTGACAGCAATTGTAATAAACAGGTAAATGTGAACAAAAAATGTACCTTTATTCAATAATGATCATGTCATCTTCTTCAACAACACCGTCATAAGTGTCCATACCCTGAATTCTGTCCTGGATGTCTTGCGCCTCCATTTCCTTCAGAAGAAGTGGACCCAATCTGTCATGTCCAGCAATATATCTCTCTTTAAATGAATATGTCTTGTCCAGGTAACCTGCTCGTAGTGCCTTGGCGACACAGCTGTCAGTAATTTTATCCCATGACTTCTTCACCCAAGTCACGACTTCTTGCAGACAGGGCTTCACAAAGTTTCCACGCTGATTTCTTTCCGTTCTATTTTCAATGTAGTCATTGACTTCCATGTGCAAATGGTCCTTGAATGGCTTGTTTATTGCAATATCAAGGGTCTGGAGATAGGCAGTCATTCCTGCAGGAATCATTACTTGATCTATTCTTCTCTCTGCAAGGAAGTTCTTCATTTCTTTAGCGCGGTGAGTGCTGGCTGAATCCCAGACTATCAGACCTCTTTGGTTACCTCGCATAACAAGTGGCAGCATTAAATCAACCCACTTTCTTATAACGGCTTGTGTACACCAGGCTTTTTCAGTTTCAAGAACGTAAATGCCAGATACACATTCAGTCTTATCTTTCTTGCCCTTACTGATGATTAGAGGTGTGGCTTTCTTTCCATCCAAATGAATTGCCAAAACACAGGTGACCCGTGCACTTTCATAGCCAGTGGTGGGAATGTAGATTGACGTTGCACCCCTGTGATGAATTGTTGTTTGAGATCCTTGTCCCATAAACACTGCAGTTTCATCCATAGCAATCATATTGCAGGTTTGGTACTTGGAAATGCCGATCCTATCAATAAAGGACTTGAATGCAAGTGCACGTTTAATAACTTCAGCATCTTCCAGCTTAAACAGTGTTGTTGATCTTCTTAGGGGCAGTTCATACCGTTGAAGGAAACCGTCCAACCAGTGTTGTGATGCTTTGAATCCTTCTGAGACCATTTCAAACTCTGGTGCCATTGAAAGGGCAAATGCTTGAATATCAGCCTTGCGCACAACCAAGGCCTTTGCTCTCCTGTCAGCAATCCATTCACCAATGAGGATCTCCAAGTCAGGATATAAGGGCTGCTGACCTGATCCAGACCTGCGCTTTTTCCCTTTTCCCTCATCCACCTGTTGATTGAGGTTATTATAATCTGCTCTCCATTTTCTGACCATTCGAAGATCCAAAAGTTTTTCTTTACAGAAAACTGCAAGATTCTTGCCATGTGACTCCTCTACAATTGCTTTCTTATACTCAACAGTATAGCTCTTCCTTTTTGTACTCATGTCTGGGGGTCAAAACAGACAGAATAATAAAATTATGACCATCAGTCCTTCTTTTCACTCCATCATGCCCCCTGAGTTCTTCTTTTTTCCTCCATCATGCCCTTTTTATCCTCTATCATGCCCCCTCACTCCCGCTTACATACCGGGTTTTTATGTTGTCCTGCCTCAGCTCTCCTCCGCGGCACTGTTCTCAATGGCGCCAGCAAGCAAATCACTGGGGAAGAATAGTATGACGCGCTCACTGCTGCAGCTCTGATTGGATGCAGCTCGGAGCGCGGTGTGCGTTTGGGGGGGGGGACGGTGCATACAGAGGGTACCGTAATGTAGCGTGTAGCGCAGGGGATCACCTTCACTACAGTAGCAATCTCAATAGGGCTTATTTTCAGGGCAGGGCTTATTTTAGAGGAATCTTACACAGTAAGGGGAGGGCTTATTTTTGGGATAGGTCTTATTATCGGGGAAACACAGTAGTTGTTAGAGGTTGTCTCTTCTGTTAGACTGTGAGCTACTTGAAAGCAGGAATTGGCTTTTGTCTTTCTTTGTATCCCTGGCACTTAGCATACTGCCTAGATCATTGTAGACCCTTAATAAATTATTATTTACTGACTGTATAAGATCACAAAATATGTAAGACTGTTCATATATTATGTAGAGATCTACGGTGATGTGACAAAAAAATCTTTTGCATTCTGCATACATGAAATGGAACTAATCTTCTCCAAAGCTTTAATAGATCAGTGTTGTATCATTTATTTTTCTTTCTGTCCTAATTTATAAGTTCTATTATTAATAATAATAATTCCAATCATAATTCACATTTACTTAGGGCTTTGTAAACTTTAAAGCACTTTCCTCATAACTACCAATGAAGTAGAAAGAAGTATACCATGTAAATTTTTTTAAAGGGGGTAGTAAAGCATTTTATTTTTAACAATGTCTATTATAGATTTCATTTGACAAATGCTGGATGGAATATATACAAAACTAGACATTAAATATACAAAAGCTGTATAAAGCAGGTAATAATATACAAGAGACATAAACTAGTTGAAAGTTTAAATATAACTCAGTAGGAAAATGAATTAACATTCATTACAGTAAATGTCCATGAATTGGAAAACTATTCTGTAGAGAAATGCTATGTAGTCAGATATTATCAAAGGTACATTGTAATGGAAACTATGCTAGCATATAACTTCACTTTTTAAATCCTTTCAAATAATAGGAAATCAAAGTACTTTTCCACAAAAGTATATCTTTATGTTCAAAAGAACATAAATAGTATCAACTTAAAATTAAATAGGTGAGATGTATCATGTAAATTAAAAAAAAAACATTTTAGGAATCATATTTTAAAAGATTTCCTGCTTATTTGCCAAGGAGGTATCAGACTAATGATTAGGAATCTGATTTTCCTGAGTTTCTGCTCTTTGAATAAAATGTCTTCCCCCAATCACAGGTGATAGACATTTTATATTATATCACATGATGCTATATTAGTGTATATATGGTATATATAATATACAAATGTGATATACACACATTTTCCATGTCCTTTCTAAGTAATTGTGCTCAAGTAGCGCTCTGCTTGGCTACTTCATTGCGGCCTAATCTAACATTCCATGACTATAAAGCAATTAACTCTCCTAATATGTTCTAGTAATTAAGCATAATTCCATGTCAAAACCCAAGTGAAGTCAAAGGGCATGAGCCTTAAAATATAGTAGGAAGAGATACATTATGCTGATTCCATAAAGTATTCCTTTATCTTTCTGTTTTCAATAATAGCAATTCTTTATGTCACTGGTCAGAAGACTTTTGGAGACAATTGTAAGTGGGAGTAGAAAAGTCTATTATACTTTAATATGTATGTAAGTATAAGAGCAGTATTTCTGGGGCGGCCAGGTAGCACAGTGAGTAAGAGCACCGGCCCCAGTGTTGGGATGACCTGGGGATCAAATCCGGGCTCAGACACTTAGCACCCACCCAGAAACACCTGGCCATGTAACCTTGAGCAAGTTACTTAACCCCAATTGCTTAGGGGCGGTGGCTCAGTAAGAGCACCAGCCCAGGCCCCAGTGTCAGGATGACCTGGAGATGGAATCTGGGCTCAGATACTTAGCACCACACCCAGAAATAACGGGCTGTGTAACCTTGAGCAAGTTACTTAACCCCAATTGCTTAAAAAAAAAAAAGCAGTATTTCCATGTAGCTTCACCAAATTAAAATTATTAATAGTAAAGTTTAGTTAAAGCCTTTAAGGAATAGGCAATCTAATGTAAGAATTTCATGAAGAGAAACACTTTTCACTGAGGTAAAACCTTGTGAAAATTAACAACAGAAGTCTGTATTATGGATCCATTCCTTTTAGATGTATCCAATATGCCCTACTCCTAACATGATTAGGCCCACATTTCAAGCTTTAGCTTTGTTAACATCTGTCCTTCCCTCAGTTTCCTTTTGGCAGTAAGCCAGTATAATGCTCCCCCACGCCAATTTAACAAGAGAGAGTATTTAACTTGCTGTATCAGCAATGCCATATTCACAATGCCTATGGAGATTACAGATATGCTGATATAATTATCCATCACAAAATACATCATGCTTGCCATATGGGGGAATAAGCTAGAAAATTTATTAAGATACCAAAAGACTGAGTCCCAAAACCAGAAAGTGAAAGCCATCAGAGTAGTTATGACATTGGCACAGGTAGATAAAGTAGAAAGCACCCACATTTTCAAGCCTTTAAAACAGAACAGGCTATCTCAGGCAAAGGTCCTCCTCTCCCCACTCACAGCAACCAGCCAGCGTCCTGGAAGCGCGCTCCCAGCAGCTCCGGCCCCTGGCAGTCCTCAGCAGGAGTCCTTAGCAGAAATTCTGGCTAACTCAAAAAGGGCTTTGTGCTGCCGCTGCCTCTGCTGCTGCTGCCGCCGTCGCCACCACCGCCAGCCACCGCAGGAACTCTACTTTTTTGCTTCTGCTTCCTCTTGCTCCACCCCTTCCTGCTACGTCAGCAAGTCCAATGGGGCATGGAAGATCTTTAAATCCCATAACCCTTACACTTGCCCAGGTGATCAGCTGTGGATGTACTAAGGACCTAGCCCAGGGGTGGAGAACCTCTGGCCTTGAAGCTACATGTGACCCTCTAAATCCTCAACTGTGGCCCTTTGACTGAATCCAAACTTACAGGAGTGAGGAACTTTCAGCCCATGTGGCCTCCATGGCTGAAGTTTCCCTGTCCTTGAATCATTTGCATTCTTCTCCATAAAGGAAAGAGGAGAGGAAAATATAAATACAACTGAAGTCACCTCCCCTTGGAATTTCCATGCAACATGGTTCTAGCCAGATGGTAACTCCCACCTCATAACATAGATAAAGCAGCTCAGCCCCAGTCATGTGGACAGGACAGAACAGACAACAGTGGACAGGGGAAGGTATAGACAACAAGAAAGCTGAGAGGAATAAAATAAAAGAGTTGAATGTTAAGTCAAGGATCCTCTCATATTAACCAACAGAAAGATACATAAAGAAAGAAAAATAAACAGTATAGAAAAGTATACAATATTATGAATAAATATTATGGAGAAGATAGTGACTTGAAAATTTTCAGTGACACAAAGTTATATAATAAATTCTGTAGAAACTCTAGAAACAATTAAACAATGGCAAAAAAAAATTTACACATATGTATACACAAAATCCAGAATGATTCAGAGGAGAAGAAAAATAATTACAAGCAATGAAATAATTATTTTGGAAATTGGAGTTCTCAAAGAAGAAACTTTTTAAAAGATGAACATTTAAGTAGACAATATAGAACAGATAAAAGATGAATTAGACAAAACCCTAGAGGTCATCTAATCTAATCGAAGTCCCTCATTTTACAGATGAGGAAATCAAAGTCCAGAGAAGTAAAGCAACTTGCCCAAGATCACATAGGTAATAAATGGCAGAACCAGAATTTTAAACTAATACCCTTGACTTTAAATGCAGTGCTCTTCCTACTACATCAAGCTTCCTGACATGGAATCTATTTAAATTAGTAGAGTCTGAGAAAAAGAGGTTCAGAATTGATTCTTAAAAATATATAAGTAGGAGAAAATTTATCACAATAGAAGACAAAAATTGGAAAACAAATTAATTCCATAAAGCCAAAACAACTGGCCTTAAATTAAGAACCAACAGGGTCTCTGGCTGACAGAAATGATCCATGTTTGATGCACTGATTGACCACACTAAAAAGTTCCTTAGTACCCAATGACTGGTTAAGTTATCTAACATGTTCCTACTATAACCAAAATTTTCATCAATTCTGTGAATACTCCTGGTCAAGGGGACCCACTACCTCTAAGAATAGCACAGAAGAGATGTTGAGATAATTTCATGATCATAGATCTCTTCCCAAAAATGTTATATTAAAAATCCTAAATACCACACTATGTGGAGTGAGGGGGGAAGGGAGTACAAGAGTACAAGAATTTTCCCCCAGAAGTACTGGAAACAGAGCAAAGAAGAATAGAATGTATAGATTATCAACACAGAGAGACCAAAATATAACTGTGAAATATATTGGTAAAATTTCAGGACTTTGGCATCAAACAAGTATTACCAGAAGCAAAAGGAAAGTCTTTCATTTTACCAAAGAAAAACAATCTGAATAGATAATTCTACTTTTTAAGTATGGCATTTATAAGCTATAGCATATCCAAAAAAGGACAACCAGGATGTGGAACAGAATCAAGTTCATGTCAAATAAGTATAAATTAAAAAGCTGGACCTGTCTAGTGTGGTGAAGAAAAGATTCAGGAAGGGAGCAAAAAAGGAACATGTCTTCTAGTATTTCTCCTAAGGCAGTTTTATGAAAACAATACTGAAGACATTCTATTTGGTGCCAGAAGGCAAAACTATGAACCATAGGTGGAAGTTGTGAAGAGGCAGATTTAATCTTTATACAAGGTAAAATGTCCTTAAAATCAGAGCTGTCCAAAAGTGGAATGGGTATTGCAAGAGATAGTGGGTTCCCCCTCATTAGAAGTTTACAAGCAAAGACTGAAAGATCTTTTGTTGAGCTATAGTAGGGATTCTTCTTAGGGAATAACTTTTACTAGATGGCCACTGAAAATCCTTCTAGTTCTGGAATCCTGTGATTCTGGGCCACCCACTGAATGAATCCATCAGTGCATATATCTTGGACAAAAGAAAGACAATGAGCTGAGAGAAAAATTGAATAAAAGAAGGAGAATGGGTTGATTTACTTTTGGTAAACTATGCTTTCTAATGACCTAAGCTGCTCTCTGCCACTATTGTTTAATATCAATATTCTCCTAGGGATGACATTGCTGGAAATCATGGTAAATCAGAGATATGGTGCATATGTGCAGGCTGTAATATTTTGCCAAAAGGATTCATTCAAAAGTAGCATAAAATTATCATCAATATGAATAGAAAAGAAAGGCTGGTCATATTATGAGAATAAGAGATAATACATATTTTATTTGTATCCATAAAACATTAGAGGAGCTCAAAAAAGCATTCTAATACTATATATTAGGAAGATTCTCTAACTATGGAGAACTTACATAAGGATACGAAGAAGAATTGCATAAGGTCAAAAACCATGAAAGGATTGCCTTCTGTACCTTGGATAAATCACAATCTCTCTTGGCTTCAGTTACTTCACCTATAAAATGAGTGGGGTAGAGGGGGGATGTTTTAAGGAAGCATGGCATAATTGAAAAACAAAACAAAAAACTAGCTTTAAATCAAAATACCTGGGTTTGAACCCCCATTCTTCTGTTTCCTTCCTGTGTGACACTGGACATGTCATTCAACCTCTCTGAGTCTCAGTTTCAATTAGTCAAATCAAAAAAGCATTTATGCATCTACTATGTGAAGATACTAGGGGTATAAAGGCAAGTAGTGAAATGGTCCCTGTTCTTAAGAAGCTTCTATTTCATCAGGGTAGACATCTTTATAGTGAAAGAGTTGTACTAAATCTAATCAGGTGACATTAAATAGGAATAAACATAAAGTCTTATTCTTGGGTACAAAAACTCAGCTTCATAAGTGTAAGATGGGGCAAGCAAAATTAGACAGCAGTTGTTCTGGAAAAAATTGGGCATTTTAGTGGACAGCAAACTTTATATGAGTCAGAAGAATAATACGATAACCCAAAAAGTTAATATGATCTAGAGCTTCATTAAGAGAGGTATGGTTTCCAAGAATGGAGGAATTTTAATGGGGAAGGATGATAATCCCATCTTACTCTGCCCTGGTCAGAAGATACATATAATATTTTATTCCATTCTGAGTTTTCCGGTTTAAGGACTCTGATAAGCTATAGAGTGTTGGGAGGAGGGCAATCAGAATGGAGAAGGGCCTTGAGTCTATGTTACATGAGAATTTATTAAAAGAATTGGAGATGTTTAGACTGGAAAAAAGAAAACTCGGGGGAAAGGGAGGGGCATAATAGCTGTCTTCAAATGTTTGAAAGGATTTGACATGGTCTGTTTGTCCACAGAGAGCAGAAACAAAAGTAATGATTAGAAGTTACAAAGAGACAAATTCAGGCTTGATGTCAGAAAAATCCTCCTAACAAAGCTGATCAAAAATGGAATGCACTGTCTGGACAGGTGGTGGGTCCCTGTCATTGAAGGGCTTCAAGAAGGGGTTGTTTGGGTAGCTAGATGGCGCAATGAATAGAACACTGGCTCTGGAGTCAGGAGGACCTGTGTTCAAACTTGACCTCAGACACTTAACACTTACTAGCCCTGTGACCTTGGGCACTTAACCCCAATTGCCCTGCCTTCCCCCCTTCAAAAAGCAAAAAAAAAAAAAATAAGAAGTGTGCGTGTGTGGGAAGGGGGGGTAGGGAGGGGGGGTTGATTGATCAATTATCAGGTATGCTATATTGGGGACTCCTTTCTTATATGGGTTGGACTAGATGAATTCTGAGGTCCCTTCCAGCTCTCAAATTCTGTGATTTCATGATCACACTGATGACATAACTGATCCATCAAAGCATCTACTACTGTAAAATTTAATTCAATTAGCTTAATAAATGCTTATTATAAATTAATTTCTGATGATAGTAACACAAGGCAGAAGGTGCTAAGTACAAAGAAGAGAACCAAATAAAGAAAGATTATACTCCTCTCCCTAATCTGAAATCCTTGGTGAATTAGTACACCTCCACCCTCGTCCTATACAAATACCCTTATTCCCTTGTTACTGTTAACAATAATTTGCCAAATTCCAATTAATGAATTTATTTTATTTTCACTTCCATAAGATTTGGAGTTTAAAATTCTCTCCCTCCTCTTCCCTCCCCCCCCTGCAAGATGGCATGCAATCTTATATAAGTTCTACATATATATTCATATGAAACATATTTTCACATAAGTCACATACATTCTTATCAGCACTTTTTGTGATCTAGAAAGAGACTATTCAGTGAATTGAAAATGACTAAACAAATTGTGTCATAAGTGTAATAAAATATCATCGCCCTATAAGAAAGGACAAATAGGAGAAATTCAGAAATATTGAGAAAACTTTGAACAGATGAAGAACAAGGAATAACTAAGAGAACATGATATACAATGACTGTTATAATAAAAAGTGTAGCAAATACTCTCTGGTCCCACCATACCAGTGTCAGGCTGGCTCCATCTTCCCCTTGGAGTTCTAGGGTACCCTAGAAAGGTTACCTTCTTTAATGTTAAGACTGTAGTACCTCATTCCAGAAGCATTTCCTCTACTGTTAGCCACCAATGACTAGCACCTCATTTCCATTTAACCAAGTAATATCAATTAGCTTTTAGAAAAGAAATATTTACTTTGAAGATTTAACAAGAACAAAAGTCTAAAAAGAAGTAAAAACTCCTCCCCCCAAATAACTTAGGAATGCCAGTCTTCCTTATACCATGTTGGTCTCTGGGAAGAGTAGGCTCAGACTTAATGTAGTTTCTACATAGCATTGATCCAACAAAGCTCATAAGCATTGCTGCCAGATGAGTATTCATTTAACTTCCGATTCAGCTACCCTTGGGCTAGATCATGAAGATCAAAACTTTTGGAAACCGATCCTGAGTTAGCTACAAAAGCCCAGCGTCAGTTTAACTCCGAGATTTGCAGATGACTCCATTACCTGACTTTTGATAACTCATAAAGGTTGTTACTTCCAATCCCCTCACCTAAAATGAAATCACATCACGGCAGGCCAAGAACCAGTGCTTGTATTTTTAAGGTCACATGTCAGCCTCAGATGGAAGAGGACCAATGTTCCTCCCCTTAAAAGTATTGTCTTTTACCAGATACTTTCAGTGAAGAAGTAAAACCAAGAGCCAATCAAGGTACAACCGAGAAACCAAAACAAACTAAAGCCTTTGGAAGGCACCTCCAATTGAGTTCTGCAACTGTAGTCAATCAGAGAAGCTGCCATTCATTGTACACTTAGCACATTGCAATCAGTTACAAGATAACTATAAATGCTCAATACATTTCCATTACACTTCATCACAGCTCTCCTGAAAATAAGTTCCTCAGTCTGTTCCACATGAAGAATCGCATGAACCAACTATATTAATACACTGCACAGGCTTATGAGGACACAGGCTTATTGTCCAGTCTCCCACTGCAAAGGAAAAAAAAGCCATTAAAAAATAAAAGAATTCCTATCAATGCAATGACTAATCTTGACTTCAGAGTACAACTATATGTTTTTATTCTTGATAGAGAAGTGGTATATTCCTAGTATAGAATAAAACATATATTGTCATACATAATCAAAATGTCGACTGTGTATTCAAGGAAGGGTTCTTTAGGGGGATGAGTATTGGGAAGTGATTGCAATGTTTAAAAATAAAAATAAAAAGGAACTTATAGCTGGAAATGCTTCTTAGTGGTGTGTGAGCGGTGGCACAAAGAAAGAATAATTTCACCCAACATTTCTCTCATAATGTTCTCTGGTACTACCAGCTTCTATACTCTGGTAAACTTCCACACAAGATACAGCATGGTTAGAGGTGTTCAGGAATTGAGTCCCAGCTCACTACCTACACTGTGCATTTCTATTGCTTTGAATAGGCTATAGTTGTTTTTCCTCAACAGGGAGACTTCAGAGAAGTCATCTAGGTAGGGATATGCAAGAGTTAAAACAATAGGTCCCAGGCCAAACTTCCACTTGATCATTGTTTGGGCCCAGGTTGACTCAAAGTGAATGTAAATAGAAATTGTTTCTTTTTTGGCCAGAAACCCTGAACATCTTCCCCTCCCAGTCTGATTTTTTTCTGGACAAGGTCAAAGAGGTCATTCTTTGCCACTTTCTCTTTTTTTTTTAACCTAGTCTTAATCCCTGAATGGGTGTTGCCTCAGTCAAACTCAGTCAAACTGAAACCTGCTAAAGACCTTAGCTGTCAAAAGCCAAGGTCTTCCACCACATCTGGAGCCATCTCCAGTCATCCTGATGTGTTTATAGCCCCTGAACTCATATGTCTCCGGAGGAGAAAAGTAAATCTGATAACAGCTACTGCTACCCTCACTTAATTCAATTCACTTGTATGTCATGGCATCACTTCCAATGGTCCTTTTCTAGAGTGAGGGACAAATAACAAAACCACCAGAGTCAAAGTTTTGATACCCACAACTTTGTTTAAAAAAAAAAGAAAAAAAGTTAGCTATGTGTCACCATGGATAGAGGGGGCTCAACCTGGAGTCAGGAAGACCCAAATTCAAATCTGGCCTCAGACACTTACTGTGTAACTATAGGAAAGTTACTTAATCTTCCTGTCTTGGTTTCCTCAATTCTAAAATGCATATTATAGTAATAGCACCCTAGCTCCCATGGTTGTTATGAGGATAAAATGAGAGGATATTTGTAAAGATCATTGAAAGCCTTAAAATTCTAAATAAATGCCAATTATTATTGTTATTATTACTTAACTATTAGTTAATTAATAGAACAAATATGGATAGTCCTTTCTTAGTTCCTAGAGTCTAAAATTAATTTCTCCCAAATATTTGTCCATGAATGACAAGAATCCAGTGGTCAGTTGGCATTACTCTATGTTCTCACTCTTTGTGGTAATTTCTACATGAGTACCTATGAGTCTATGAATATCTGATGATGAGGTCAGGTTCACTGTATCTGAGGTCTAGGGTGGCTTTCTGTCCCTGGCCCCATCATTACTTCCTAATGTCTCTCTATAAGTGTCAGCTTCCCCTAAACCAAATCTGCAAGCACCTCCCAAGGGCATCCAACATATAAGTAGTAAACTAGTTCACATCTGTAGCGGAAAATAGCTGTCACTGCAGCTACTCTCTTATTGGTAGTTTTGTAGCAAACTGTTATGACTTTTGTTCTTTTGATCCTTTGAAGTAGATTATCGAAGTAGAAATGTTCTTTCTATTGTTCCCTTTCTCAGCAGTCTTTATATCTACTCCTGCTTTCAGATCAGGCTTGCCAGCAGTAGTTTCTTGCCTTATTTCTGTGGACCATACATGAGAAGATGATCTGGAACCAGTTGAGAATAGATTTTCCTTTGTTAGATCACTCTTAACAAATGTTTTGATATTATTACTTTATAGTAACTGCCCCAAATCCACTGGATTCTTTCTTCCTACAAAGCTTGGTAAGTGCAACTGCAGGTATTCATGGTGTACCATGCCCGTGGTCACTTGTTATATGTATGTGGTCAACCAAAGCCTAATGTCTTTTCAAGCTTTTAGCTACCTTGTTGTAATGGGAATGCAAATTTGGAAGATCTTCCCTGCCCCTAGGCTAAAGTGCACCTGAAGCCTGGGGTGGGAGGCTTGTTTTTCAGTAGATACTTTTTGATTGGCAAGTGAGTCCAAAAGGTTGTTACATTCTCTGAGCCAGGAGAAGGCTATATAAGCCCTGATGTGTAGCTTTGTTTTGGGACTCACTTTGAGAAGTGTTCTGTGATTTGATCTGAATTCTGGGAAGCCGTTGTTGAGAGTCCCCCAGCTTTGAAAAACCCAGTTGTGGAAACCCAGATGTTGACTGGGTATGGATGTAATGGTTGGACAGTTTGGAAATCTGTCTACTTGATCTGTTTCTGTCTTGATAATTCTGCCTGTATGCTTTGAAGTTCGGGGTGCTGACCTTTTTCCCCTGAACAAGGTAAACGATATATGTCTGACTGATTAAAGTAAGCTTGTTAACCCATTTTGAGTTGCTTTCCTTTAACAAAGCAGATCCAAGAACCTGTATGGGCAGCAAACCCTGAGGACGTGCTTGGGGTGCTTGCTGCTACACTTGTACATAGGGAGAGTAGTTTATAAGGAATGTGAAATTAGAAATATGGAATATAAATTTCTATGACAATCCAAAAGCAGGAGTTATATATTAAATACTAGCATGTGTAACACTTATCAGAAAACAAATTATGTGTTTGGATTTTTTCCATCAATTCTAAGTGGTTGAGAAAAATGTACTTCTTTGTTAGGACTTGGTTTGTTAGTATTTAAATGGTATTAATGGATATTTGCAAAGACCAAACAATGTGTAAAGTTAGCATGTCTTTCCTTATCTGGTGTTGACAAAAATAAGCTAGTCTAGAATTTTTCCTCTTGCATACAACCACATTACTATAAAGTAGCAATATGTAGTATTGTGGAAGGCAAGCCAGTAGAGAACTGACCTTTGAATCAGGAAGACCTGGGTTCAAGTCCTGTCTCTGATACATAGTGGTTCCCAGGTAACTGTCAGTTCTGTGAAGTTTGGATTCAGTCAGAGGACCACACTTGAGGACCTAGAGGGTCACATGTGACCTCGAAGCTGCAGGTTCCTCACCCCTGTCCTAGATGATTCTCTAAGACTATAAGTTGAAGAATAGATTCCAATATGCATTAGTAGATGGAATTTTCCCCACAGGGAGTTCTCTATTCCAGTGAAATCATTTATAGATCTGGTCTAAAACACGTACACACACACACACACACACACACACACACACACACACACACACACCAAAGCTTTGCAGTCTTACTGATCTACCATGACATTCTAATAAATAATTCCTGAAAATTTGTATAAATGTAAAATGCTAACACAACTCACAAATGATAAAATCAAAAAGAAAGGTCAACACTTTAATCTATAAGTATATAAACATATATATGAATACTTTTTTGACATGACCTTTGTGACGTGACCATGCGTAATTTAATATACTAAGGTTCAAACCATGCATCCTGAAACAAATTAGCTCTATGAAACATTAGGAGAAACAACATTAGCAGGGAGGTGCTAGTACCATAGAAACAAAGCTAAGCAGAAAGAAGGGAAAGAATTACTGGTTCAGCAGGCTATAGTGAGCCCTGAGCTGCACTAGTTGTAAGGAGAGGGATAAAATCACCTGGGAAAAGTTAGGATGAACTGACAGGGTGGCTACAATTAAATATAAGCTTGAGTGATCTCAAACAATTAGTCTAATATCATTAAAATGGAGCTGAGGAAAATATAGTGGAATGTGATTACTCTTTAAAGATGATACCGCAAAATGTTTAATTTTTGTGGGGATAGACCTATAATTTATTTCTTCAAGTGGGTGTTAGCCCTTTTAGTCTAAAAGAAGCATTATAAAAATAATCAATTTTTTTTACATATAGTTCTACCTTGCATTGTGCAATAATAATAAAGAAAAAGTATTTTTGGTGGTTTGGTTTCTCCCCTCCCCCTACTGAGGGGTATACTATAAACTATTTTATAAAGCTGCACTATCCCTCAGAGTTCTTATAAACACAGAGTGTATATAAGTAATTTGCCCGTATGTAAGCAGAAAAAAAATTCAGAGAGAATCCTAGATGATAGCAGAGGGAGATTTAATCTAGGAGCAACTGTTCCCCAACTTTAAAAGAATAGGTAAAATGCTCCAAAATGCAGCAAATTTATCATGGACAGGAAGAGTGAAATTGAAAGATTACTCTACAAGATAATTTTTTTTTTTACCTTTTATTTTGGAGGGCAATTGGGGTTAAGTAACTTGCCCAAGGTTACATTGCTAGTTTTTTTGTGTGGGTGTTAAGTGTCTGAGGCGGGAACCAAACTCAGGTGCTATGGACTCCGGGGCTGGCACTTTACTCACTGTGCCACCTAGCCGCCCCTCTACAAGGTAATTCTTGCAGGAAAAAAATATCTACCTGTCACTCAACTCTCACCTGTGACTCCAAGAAGCTGTAGCATGTGCAGCAGCCACGACCCAGTAAAACCATCTGGCAGAAGGAATGGACCAGATTGTGGGTAACCAACAGGGGCTCAAACCTGTCAGCGAGTTAGGGAGGTGTTTATCCCAAGCATGTGAAGACTTCACCTGGAGGAATGGGCAGGTGAGAACAATTTGTTCTGTCAGCCACGAAGACAGCTGAAGCAGGTGCTGTGGAGGGCTTTGAGGTGGGTCAGGCAAAGATGCCAAGGTCATTCACTGTATCCCAGGCCATCATCTTGACTATTGTCTTGCCACTTGACTCTGGAAGAAAGTGAGTTTGATGACTTTGTGCAACTCTGTCTCACTTTAATACCATTCACAATCAAGACATCACTCCATGATGTCTTTGGTCCTCTTTGAAAATGAAGGACAACAGCAAAAATAACTGACGACCGATTCACCAGTTTATCACTTCTGTCACCTTTATCTTCCTTCCTTCTCCCTCAGCCCAGGCTGCCCTGTCCTAGTATAGCTTTATACCCCTAACAGATGCTGCAGTTTTAGGCACTGAATTATGGAGTTAGCCTCTTAATAGTATACTCATGGTGGAGCCTGTTCCCAGGATGGGTTGAGATCTGTGACTACAACTTACCTCAGGTCTTGAGAAGAAGGAATGAAGATAGGTAGAAGAATATAGTTCCCAGAGTACAAGGTTCTAGAGGAATGAGGAGGGTATGTGATGTAACTATTTAATATGGCAAGGCATATGGAAGAGTTTGGTTCCCAGAGAACAAGAAAAGTAAGAGGAGAAATAAGGAGGACAGGTATTATAGTTAATTAATAAGGTACAGGAGGAATCAGGCAGCCAGCGGAAGGAATGAAAGAAAGGTGAAGAACAGACCTAATTGCAAGGACTTCTCAGAAGGTCCACTACAGAAGTATCCTGGGGCACTCTCCCCTAATGCCTCTATAACAAGCTCTAAGAGATGAGCCTAAGAGCCAAAGAGAGTCATGTCTAGAGAGAAGAGTGGTATTGATCTAAAATAGATCCAACTATTGATGTACTGGTAAATATTTAACAACAAGCTCTCCAACAACAGCAAAAAGTCCAAACTCTATACTTTTTTGTTAAATCCATATTACTAACATTTTCTTCATCACTTTCTTAAGGTTAGCCAATCAACAAAATAATAAATCAAACTCTGATTTGTAACATTTGCTGATTTCTGAGGTATAAATTCTCAAACTGGAAATTTAACACAACTCTTTTTTTTGAAGGGCAATTGGGGTTAAGTGACTTGCCCAAAGTCACACGGTTAGTAAGTGTGTTAAGTGTCTAAGGCTGGATTTAAACTCAGGTCCTCCTGACTTCAGGGCTGGTGCTCTATTCACTGTGCCAACTAGCCTCCCCAACATTCAACTCTTGAAAGCAGGTAAGAGCTGGATCTTGCCCCTTCCTCCAACCAAGTAGAGAAGTTTTTCAGAATCACCTTTAAACACTGTCTCAGCAGCTAACCTTAACCTCAGGAAGAGCTGGATACTAAGAGAAAGAAGATGCTATATGTGGTGACTGCTCAAGAACATACACATACACACACACAATTTTTTAAAAGACTTATAATTTCATTGGGATAGGAAACTCGCAATGAAGCAAGAAGTACTAGTGTGAATAGGTATCTGCTCTGCAACTTAGAGTCTTATAGACTTGCCCCAGGGCATTAAGAGGTTAAATGACTTGCCCACAATGACAGAGTCAGTGTGTGTCAGAGGCAGACCTTGAACCCAGGTCCTCTTGAATCCTAAATCAGTTCTCTATTTTAGGCCTAGACATTTCTCAAATGGCAGTATTAAAAATTTTTACTAAATCTTAGAAGAAATACCTTGTTATAGATGTAGCAATCATTTTAGAATCAGATGTCTGTGCACAGTCAGATCACTGATTATCTAAAACAAAAGTCAAAGCAAATATTAAATTAGAAGAAAGGATAAGATGAGACTAAGATGTTGTTTGCTATCACAAAACCTTTAGCCTGAACTGTTTAAACAAGCCGCTAATTCTGAAAAAAAAAAAAAAAAAGTGGGGGTGGGGGGAATGGACAATGTAAAAACCAATAAAGAGAAGTCCACCCAGTGGTATATTATTTATATAAAATCTCATTTGATTTTTCAAGTAGCTTATAAAAATGAATGATTTATTTACCTTTCTACATGATTACCTCATTGAACAGAGACAAAAACATACATGGTTGGCAGTGACTACAAAATTATGTCTTCATTGTTATCACTACTGTTTGAATACGACGACACCAAGATGGGGCATAGGCTTTATAATATTTAATAATAACAACTATATTCTTGGGTGTCTGTGTCCTTATGTAACTGAAGACAACTGAAGCATCAATTTCCATTTTGAAATGGGAATGCTCAAGAGACCAATTTATCGTCACAAGCATGTTTTGCACTTAAAGAAAAAAAATGTTTGCCCTCATCACCATAAAAACATAATGAATCAATTCAAACTCTTTTCTGAAGTAGTCTTTAAGAGGAAGTTATTTTCTAACATATGCAAATATATGTATATACATGAATATATAAATTGATATACATATGTACCTTTCTTAATTTCTTTAATTCAAAACATTGCCTATCTAGTTCTTGTATGAAATGTTCTGTTACCCAGGAAATGTTACTGTGGCAGAGCTCTTCAGTATAATACATAATGTATGACTATCATCAACCTCAATTTATATTCAGCAGGTCTTGGTTGCAAAGCATCCATATCATTAATAGAGATAAACACATTTACCCAGGGACTTCCGAAGGTACTATGTGTGCTTTCTATAATGAAACCACTAATAGATCAAATGACATCCCATTTTTTTTCACCAAATGTTCTTGTTGCCTTGTATTGCAGATTAACATTTGTCAATAGCATTCATAAACTATCACTAACATACCAAGAATACTTCAAAACAACAGGCTATCTATGTATTGTTCTTGTATGTGTCTTTGGAAATGAACAAACGACCCATATTCAAAGGTTTCCTTATAATTGAATATCATTTCTTTCTAGAAATAAGTTACCACAAAATAAAATACAAAAACCAGAAGCCTTTTCTTTCTTTATTAGTTTTAAAGGAAAGCTATGATACTGTTTAATTACAGAAGCAAAGGCAAATTCTTTCAAAAAAGCCTTCAAGCAGAGAACAAAATATTTTTTTAACTATGAAAAACAGGTGACATGATTGTTCCTACCTTCCAATTGCACAGAAGAACTGAAATGGCTGTGAAAGGGAGACTTATTTTTCAATTTTTCTTTGTTCTCTGACAGGGAGGCAAGGCTACTTTCTGGGAAGTAGGTTCCTGTTACTGATACATGACATCAGTACACCATTTCTAGTTACAGATTATAGAGTTTCTGTCAGCTTCTGGGAGACCTTACTCCTTTTTTTTCTGTCTCTCCTTCACATTTAGCATTGACTACACCTATAATAGGCTACAGAAATAATTTCCTATCTAGGGGATTATTGGGATTATTGGACTGCTGTAAACAAAGTTTAATGTTACCCCACAGACATAAATACTTAATATTTATAAATATGGTTAATTAGTCCCTAACATCTTCTCAATATCCATCTTACCATTTAGATGAGAGACCATGTACTATAGAACTTAATCCTTTCAATTCCAGAACTCCCACCCTGGCTCTTTCCCCCAACTGTGTCCTGACTGGTGATGGCCTCATATGACCTGCCATATATAGGCCAGTTCCAAGCATGTTTTTCACTTCATCATCTAAGCATTGTCTCCCTGGTTGTATATCTCTCTTCTCCCTTACACTCCTTCCAATTCTGGAATTATAATCAAATCAATTCTGCAGGGGACTTCTAGATTGCATAAGGAAGAATGAACCATGGGAAAGGGAGCAGGTCAAACATCTTGTGACAATAAAAATGGAACCAGGCCCATGAATAGTTCTTGTACTGCTAGCATAGGTGGGAAAGGAGAAAAAAAACTTTTGTTCCCCACCAAACTGTGGCAAAATGGGCTGACAAACTTTTGGAATCCCTTGTTTGGTTTATCATCATAATGTAGACATGGCCTATGACAGACACAGAACTAGAATAAATTCAAGACTTTTATTAATCCAGTATTAAAATGCAATATATAACTTCAAACATGAGGTCCTGTCACAGGTGTAGGGGCACCTTTCAAGTTTGGGGCCAAAGCACTGAAAATAAGTGGTGATGATGAAAGTGACCAGAGTCCAATTTCCAGATTTAGTGTTGCACATGATTTTGTGGCATAGCCATGGCTCTGAAATAAATGTGGCTGCTTCAGGTTACATTTTTAGCTAGCCCAGAATGACTCCCAAAGGTAAACCTGGTTTGTGTGTGCCCAAAGTAAAAGGTCATCTATGTGTTATGATTGAGAAGCACTGATAAGCCCTCCTTTCATCTTCCATAAAAATGAAAGACAACCAAAGCATCTCGTCTACTTATAATTTAAGGACCAACACCAGCAATTTATTGATAGAATGATAAAGTCTAATGGTTGGAAAGGACCTTAGAGGTCATTTAATTCCACCTTCTGTCTAGTACACAAAGCTTTGTCTACTAAATCCCAGAAAAGTTGTGTGATGAGACTACTAGGAGTCTGAACAACTATTAAGGTCAAGGACAATTTCCTATTTGCTTTTGTATTCCTAAGTACCCAAAGCAGTGCCTTGCCCATAATGTACACTTAATACATGTATCTTCAATCAATATGAATTAGATTTTCTATACTGAGCTGAATTCTGCCTCCTTATAACTTCCACTCACTTGTTCTAGCTCCTGCCTCAGGAGCTACACAGACTATCTAATTTCTGTTTTATAGCCATTCAGATATTTGAAGACAACTATTATGTCTTCTCTTTCTTAGAGTAACTGCCCTTCACTCCTTAAATGGTTCTCATATGAGATAGTTTCAAATTCTTTTGCCAACCTGGTCACCATCTACAGGACCACAGCCCAGTTGTTTTTGTTCCACTGTGTGAAGCATTGCTATGTTCAGTCAGCCATTCTGGCAGTAAGCATTTATCAAGTGCCTACTACATGCCAGGCATGATGCCAAGTGTTGGGAATACACAAAGGCAAAGAACAGTCCTGCTCTAAAGGAGCTCACAGACTACTGGGGGAGACAACATATAAACAACTACGTACAAACAATATATACAGGATAAATTATTATGCTTTTTCTTAAAAGCAGAATTTGCTGTCTTAAAACTTCTGGAGCAATGTTTAGTGTCATTTGAATGTCCGACTCTTGGGCTGTGCTTTGAAAACACGTGATAGTAATCAAAATGGATTTTTTGTCTTTGTTTCTGTGACCCCCTAAAAGTAAAATAAAGCAAACTAAAATGCTTAAGAAGGTTGACACATTACATGCCTAAAACTTTGGCATCCAAATTTATCAGATCCCTTTCCCTTGAATACCTTCAGGTGGGAAGAAAGGCATCGAAAGGTTGTTATTCAGTCATGTCTGACTCTCCATGACCCTATTTGGGATTTTCTTGGCCAAGGCACTGGAGTGGTTTGATATTTCCTTCTCCAGCTCATTTTGCAAATGAGGAACTGAAGTAAATAGGTTAAGTGACTTGCCCAGGGTGACACAGCTAGTACCTGTCTCAGGTCAGAGTTGAACTCAGGGACAAGAGTCTTCCTTGACTCTAGGCCTGGCACTGATCTACTATACCCCCAGGTGCCCTGGGCGGGGAGGGGGGGGAGGCCAAGGAGGAGAGAGAAGGGAAATCAAGAAACCCCTTCCAAGATAATTCTCATTTCCTTTACAACTTTACCAAGAGCTTCTCTAGTAGTATGAACCTAAAAGACTGCCCTTGAATAATAAGTCTATCAGATTAGTAATCATCACCTTAGAAATCTGAGAGAACCTACCTCTACAGGCATGAGATTTGAGACTGGAGGAGACAAAGCAAACGGTGTGCTTTGGGCAATGGAGGAGGGTAAGGGAACAGGATAATTTTAGTCACAGCCATAGCTGGAAATTGAAACTCAAAGATATCAGCATTTTAGAATTTGGGGACCAGTGTCTCAAGGCCTCTTTAGGCTCTAACCCTTGAAATTTTATAAGATCTAGGGCTAGAAGAGACCTTAGTAAGCATCCAGTGCTATTCTTTACCCAAAGTACATGGGGTCTATGTTTGTATTCACTAATCTTTGGTTTCCTTTGTAATCCTGTGTGTTTTCATTTTATGCATTTTAAAATATTATTCTGAAAAGGGGGCTATAGATTTTATCAGACTGCCAAAAAGATGAAAGACACAAACAAGGTTAAGAATTCCTGCTATAGTCCAATCATTTCATTCGACAGATAAAGAAATTGATACCAAGAAAGATGATTTGCATAAGGGTGAACAGAGAGGAGATGAATAAAGATGATTTTTTTTAAAGCTACACCTATGTAGAACACTATATGCTACCTGGAGTCAGTTGGTCTTCCCAAGTGGTGGAAATAAAATGCCTATTTGAGTAACTTCTCACTGAATGATGATTAAATCATGTATGTTCTCTTAAATGACTGATATACTTGTAAAACCAGAAGGCCTGGAAGTACATTCTTTTACATTCTCCTGTACTGCACCACAGCCAAATGAATTCATCCAGACAGGAATAAAACTCAATGACTCACCAATAGTAAGAATGGCCAACTAAGAAGAAAGGTTTTAAAAACATTAATACCTGGTAGCAAAAAAGGTTCCACTCACAAATGTAAGAGTCTGGGGAGTGTCTTGGGGAAGAGGGGGAGACTTCATAAGAGAAGAAATAGAGTCAACAGATAAAAGATGCCACTTATATTAGTTTGGTTGGTTCATTTTCTTTCCAGAATTGGCTTAGTTTTATAAAGTAGGCCCAAAGGGTATCCCATGTAATGTGATGTGCTTTTGGCAAAACATAAAACAATGTTTTTCTAAAAGCATTTTCCCTCTTAATAATTCAATTCATCTACTTACTTTACTATTATTTGATATTCCATAATGAAGTTTGTTTCGTGGATGTTGACTAGTTAATAAACCTTATAAACTTTTAAGATCTCATTAGTTGCCATTACCCACTTCATCACAAGGCCTTTATTATAGGGCTTTGATTTCTCTACTTCCTTTTAACCAAATAATTGTTAGGAATTTGGTTTACTGTATTTTCATTTTTGGCAAAGAAGGGAGATTTTCAGAGGTTACTTTTTTCCGTTCTTTCATATGAGGGTCTGGAGAAGATATTTAGTAAAACATAGGGTCAAGTTCTGAAGTATTTCTTTTTAAATCAAATTGAATTTTTTTTGAGAGATTAGTTCTACTCAGCAAAAACAAACAACAAAACAAAACCTCCAAAACTGCTTGGCTTATTACATTTTTGAATTTCAATCACTTCTTACAAAATAAATTAAGAAAATGAGTCAGAAGCACACACATAAAATTTCCCTTGAGAGAGAGCTGAGAAGTTAAAAGGAAAAGTACTTTCAGAACACTATAATTTTGGGTTTTGCCAAGCCTAAAACATTTGAAAAATAATTTGGAATATTTCATGAAACTCAAAATCCCAACAGATTCATCCATCTTTCTCAACTGGGTAGAACATATGTTTTATTTCTACACCTAAACTTGTCCAATTCAAGATTTCTCCTGGCAATAGAAAAATTTCAAAGAAGTAAAAACAATTGAAGAAAGGCATAACTTTAATCCTTACAGAAATAGCAACAGCAATGAATCTGAGGAGAGTTAGTATATAACTTTTACTTTTTTTCTAGCTTCTAAACTTAAAAAAAATGCTTATTTTGAGTGAATTGTGTCATTGAATTTGAGTGAATTTTGTCACCGAGCATGGTCAAGAATAGGATATTCTGATGAATCAAATATACTAGTTAATAGAACATTAATCACAGAAACCATAAGTGGACCAATAATTTTTAAATAATTAGAATACAATAAAATATAATTAAGAATAAAACTGAACCTTACATATCAAAATATTCCTTTGATGGTGCAGAATTATCTTACAGCAAATGTCTCAGAGTCATAATCATTGGCATCACTTATCATTGCTAGTTAATTGTGTGGAAGTGTTGGTTAATTGAGATTTCCACTTGATAGAATGCTGGATAAACCAGCTTTGGTGGTAGTCTTTTATGCTGCACATATTATTGTTCCTGATAATCCAGTTGTACAGAAAGCTCAGTCTAGAATCCTAGAGCTGGAGGGGATTGAAATATCTCATTTATCTATCTTTCTTCCTCAGGGTTGGATTGGATTAAAACAATACCACAAATTCATCAAGAATTTCTATTATTCTCTATGTAAAGAGAAAGAAATTCCAAAGTCCTGGCAATATGGTTCAGGGGTTCACACAAGAAATTCTTATTTCTTCTAACCTAAAACACCTCTAAGGTCAGTCAGGAATACATACACACATGTGTACATATGCATGTATACATATACCTATGTGTGTGCATACATGTGTGTATACGTATGTATATGTGTGTATGTATGTATGTATATGTGTGTGTATTGAGGTGCCATTCTAGGGAAAGGGAGACAGAAGAAAAGAATGAAGAGATTTAGTCTCTGTCCTGAAGGAAACTGAAGTTTCTCAGGGATATGCAATATAAACTGAGAATTAAGAATCATTTGATATAACATAATTAAAAATCTGAATTTATGTATTTGAATTGAATCTGAACTTATCAGATCCCTTTTGCAGCATAGTCATAGCTCTGAAAGAAATGTGGTTGCTTCAGGTTACATTCCATAGGTGTTAACTTTACCTAATAACACTGTAACATCGATATTTTTGCTTTTTTTTTTAATGAAAGATACATATTTGTAAATAATTAATCTTAAAAAAATCTATCAGAGTCAAGGTGTGGTGGTAGCACCTGCAATTCCAGTCACTGGAGGAGGTAAAGGCTAACAGGGATGGGGAACCTGGGACCTGGAGGCCGAATGTGGTCTTCTAGGCCTTTGGTGTGGCCTTTTGACTGAATCCAAGTTTTACAGAATAAATCCTTTTATTAAGAGGATTTGTTCTGTGAAGTTTGGATTCTGTCAAAGGGCTGCACTTGAGGACTTAGAGGGCCAAATATAGCCTCGAGGCTGTACGTTTCCCATCCCCGGGCTGCTAGTAGACCCCTTGAGATCAGGAGTTCTAAGCTGCAGCAGAGCAAAAGCCTATCAGGCATCTATCTGCATTATGTCAAGCAGAGCCCCTGAGAGATAGGGATCTTCAGTCTGCTTAAGGAGGAACAAACTGGCCTAGGTTGGTAAAACAGCTAGTTAAAGTTTCCATGCCAACCTGTATTGGGATCAGTCCTTGAGTAGCTATTATACTTGTCTGATTGAAATAGAGTGATATAGTCTCAAAACTTAATACATAAAACCCCAAACGTAAACCCTTGATTTGCCAAATGCAAACATATTTTTATTGTGATAGAAATTCCTTCTGCAGAAGGGATCTTACTTAACTTCTGTACACACGCTAAAGTCTTACTTAATCTTCATTATATTACAAATTTAAACTAGATGTTTTGTGATGCTATTTAAAACTAATTTCAAAAATATTTCTCAGACAAAACTTACATGCTCCAAAATGTGTTTTTAAAAGCTACCAGATCCATTTTTACCTCATTTTTACATTATCATCTAACATGTAATGGTGATTATGACATATTCCAGCTTAAAATACAATAAATGGCTTCATGGAAATGGTTAGATTTGTTTTATTCCTTAGATGTATTAATCTATATTTACTATCCAAACATTAGACAATTAGTGTGCTAAGATAGTTGTAAGTTATCTTGGAATATCTAATTTTGTAATTGGTCAAAGCTGATCAGGCAGGTCTAATGTTTCAAGTCTGAGATAAAAGTGAAATGAAAAACAGTATATCTAACATTTAACAAAAGGGGGTTTACTTAGTTATATTAGGGGAGAGATAAGTCACTTATCCCTGGTTTGCCTCAGTTTCCTTATCTGTAAGCTGAGCTGGAGAAGGAAATAGCAAACTACTCCAGTATCTTTGCCCAGAAAACCACAAATAGGGTCACAAAGAGTCAAACATGACTGAATGATTGAACAACAGCTATAGAAGTAAAATATACCATTAGGGCTGCATATGATCAAAAGAGAAAATGAGCTGGCTGGTCATGGGGTTAGTGGAAAGGTTAACAAGTGACAACTTCATGATTCTGGGAGAAATAATAGGTATCCAGCTCATGAGGTAGGTAAGTAGGTTCAAAACTTAGTTGGATAACTAGATTTAGAGCAATAATGGCTGCACTGTTGTTAACTTGAAGGAAATTTTCTTCAGAATGGTGGGCTCTGTCCTCAGCTCTTTTTTTCATTTTACTTTTTCAGTTTATTGGACAAAAGCGTATATTGCATATCTGTCAGATTTGTGAATGAACTGTACCTGGCAGTGACAGATAACATGTTGGGTGACTAAATCAAGATCCAAAAATAGTTCAATAGGCTTCCGCAATAAGCTAAATATAAGGCAGTAAGTGGCACAGTGCTGAGTGCTGAGACTGAAATCAGGAAGACTCGTCTTTGTGAGTTCAGATCTGGCTTTAGACACTCGTGTGATCATAGGCAAGCCGTGTAAACCTGTTTGCCTCAGTTTCCTCATCTATAAAATGATCTGGAGAAGGAAAGAGCAAACCACTCTAAGTATATTTGCCAAGAAAAGTCCAAGTGGGGTAACAAAAGAGTTGGGCATGATTGAAATGACTGAAGCGCAATAGGAAGATTAAATCAATGAGGGGCAGGGTAGTACAATGGATAGGGAGCTTGCCTTTAAGTTGAGGTGACCTAGGTTCAAGTCTGCTTCTGACACATACTACCTGGACAGTCAATGAATAGGGAATCTCAATTAGTAACTAATGTACAATTTATTGTCTAGGGGGAATAAGAGGCTACATTTAGCTATATCCATTGATTCTTTTCACTTCATAAATGTAAATCCTTGATGCCAGAGACAATTCATTTAAAAAGCATTTGTGTTTCTAGTGAATAGTATCATGCTTTGCCCACAAAATGGTAGGTAGTTAACAAATATTTGTTGATTTAATTGAACTAGCCTTCAGTTTTTACTTTAGACTACTCTGATAGATCATTAACAGTTTTTGAGCACATGAAAAATAAGGACTAATGCAAGGTGTCTCCAAAGCCTTAGTATAGTTTTAAACTTTAAAACCAAGTTGCTCTTTCTTTGTAAAAAACTATTCAATGTACATATTATCTAAGTAAGCCAGTATTTACTAACCACACACTGTAGGGTATAGAGCAGCCACTATGTAGAGTTATACCACTTGATGAATTCCCCAATCAAACTAATGAGATTATAAAGTATGTAACTATGGAAGGGAGCATCAAGAGATACCCTGGAATGTAGACATGAGGAATTAATAGGACACAAAGAACTCAAGATCACTGGGTAATAGACTCTGGGAAGAAGGCTCTTATTGAGTAAGCTGTCTATTTCTGTATTGTTTTTTAAGATCACTTTTTAAAGTGATCTGTAAGACCATTTTCCCCTTTCTCTCACTGTTTCTCTCTCACTTGGAGCACAGAGACCTCTTGTTCAGAAGAGAGACCAAACATGCAGCAGAGTAGACTTGCATTCTGGTAGGTGGGAACTGGGGAGGGAAACCTATGCCCACACACAGCAGGGAATCAATGGGCACAATGGGATGTGTATTATAAACTTTTGTGAAGCATATTTCAAACACAGGATAGGTGGGCTCTCATAGCTCAAAATTCAATAGAAGTCAGTAAGTCATTTATTAAACACCTATTATGTGCCAGGCACTCGACTAAACAAGAGGGACATAAAGAAAGGCAAAAGGCAGTCCCTGCCCTCAAGGAGCTCAGAGTCTAATAGGAGAGACAACATGCAAATGATTATGTACAAGCAAAATACACACCGGGTAAGCTGGGCATACTCAACAGAAGGAAGCCCTTAGAATTAAAGGGGATTGAGACAGGCTTCCTGTAGTAGAAGGTCAGATCCTAATTGGGACTTGAACGAAGCTAAGGAAGCCAGGAGGCAGATGAATGGGGAGAGCATTCCAGGTAGGGGGAAAGCCAGTGAAAATGCATTGTTGAGAGATGGACCATCTTGGTCAAGGAGGCCACTTTCACTGGATAAGAGAGTACATGCAGGGTGGGGAGTGTCATGGTTAACATATAATTATAAAGCGTAAGTCCTACCTTACAATTAAATTCTTTCACACTCTATGCAAATGATGCTTAAATAGAATTAATATACATATGCTAAATGCTATCTTTTAAATTTTATGTACCTAGCCCCATTTTACAATAGGGTTAAATATTTCCACAGCTATAGTGGGAGATGAGATCATAGATTCAGAAAGATTAATTGTTTACAATCTACATAGATAAGGCAACAGAGATTATAGAAACTGGTCTTCAGTTTTCCGGTAGCTTTAAAATGGAAATTTACTGCACTCACAAAAGAGTCTTCAAGAAAATATCTCCTGATTATTCATTCACTCATATTTTAAGACTCAAAATTTAGTACAGTAGATTGAGTACTATAGTGGGAGTCATGAGAATTGGGTTTTAGTCTTGGCTGTGCTACTAACTAGCTGTATAAATAGGCAGATATACATATATACAAAAGCAGGACTAGAGGGAATTTTTGAGGTCATCTAGTCCAACCCCCAAATTTTATTGCTAAACCTAGTCTTTCCCCAAGATCATATAGCTAGCAAATGTCTGAGCCTGGATTTAAACATAGTTCTTTGTGTGATTTTAGCTATGCCATTAAACTATTCTGGGCATCAGTTTTCTCATTTGTAAAATGAGGGGATTAGACTAGGTAACTTTTAAGTTCCTTCAGTCTCTAAAATTCTGTAATTTTCATCCATTTATATTTATCTGGGTAGAATGAGTCCACCTCAGACCTCCTTGTTCTATAATGATGGGGTCAAAAACAGATGGGAGTGTCTAAGTTTGGCTATTGAGTGGAGAGATGATGTGACACAACCATGGCAGAGGGGTATCCTACTTAAGTTCAGAGAGAGATGTCATCTTAATGGAACTGGCCTTTGGGTCTACCTACCCTGATCATTAAGCAGAGAGTTAACTAGTTACTTTAGAGCATAGAAACAGTGATAGCCAGCCTACTTCATTCACAAGCTCAGGATTTGGGACTGTTGGTTAGCAGGTCGGGGGATGCTGGAAGGCAGCCTGGTTCATCCAGAAGCCCAAGGGGCACAGTACAAGTATGTGATAGGGCAATATCTACCAGGATTTCCTCCCTCCACTCTCCCTGGCAATTTGGGTTAGTGAAGATTTTCCCTGAAAGGAGACCAAGACATACTTTATTGACCCCACGGATAGGGTAAGGCTCAAGCTTTGCCTTTCTTGACACAACATCCTGGTGGCTTCTGTGTATTGATGAAGCATCCTGGTTATCTAGGAGCATAAAGGTCACATGGGGTCAGGGCCCTTCAGATGCAGTGGATGTCCAAAGATCAACAGAAGCAATACATCCTACCTTGCTGAACAGATCTATTTCCATATAGGGAGGGGACTATGTGCCCACAGGGGAAGGGAAAGTGAAGTAGGTGAGAAATCTTTTTGCTTATGCAAAGTACTATTGTATCCTTATTGCCTATCCTTGCTATGTTAGGGTTAATCCATTTGTTAACTGTTCAATGACTTACAAGTATCCTATTTCTTTCCAACATCAAACTTGAACTAATAAGGTTGCTGGTGTCAGGCCCATCCCTAACAAATTGCCAGCCTTGTCAGACCAGTGACCAAGCCTGTGGATGATGCTTTTGAAGAAACGGTCATTCCCTACATGACCAAACAACATGGATTGCCAAAGTATAGATAATGTGTGTTTCATGTGTAAACATACCCTATGTCCTTACATGTTGCGTATGACTTACATGTGATAGGATCTTATTGTTCCATAAGCATCATTGCTGTATATTCTTTGAGGCTTTTACTGATTTAGGAGTAAATTGGCAAGCTTTGAATCAAGTTATACTTTGTACTTGTACAGACTGGCAACTGCAAACTCTGTAAATGGTATGGTTTTATATAAATCTGAGTAGCATTATGTTTGTTAAACTCAAATTGTTGGTGATAATGGAAGACAGGGTCCAAGACCTATTCATCCATGAGTACCATGCATGTTTGCAATATTTCTGTTGTGCAGATTTTTTGCATGTGTTTCATGCCCTTGGTGGCATATGTTTTGTACTGCATTGAGTTTTATGCCCTTAGTTAAATCTATGTCATGCTTTGAATACACAGTTGAATATATAGTGTTCATTTGTTTGTCATTGCATTATCACTAGGCAAATTCAGTTCTAGTTAGGATACTACGTATTAGTTGTTTGTCTACAAGTTGTCCTACGTAGATGTTCAGTCATTTTCAGTTGTTTCTGACTCTTTTTGATACCATTTGGGGTTTTCTTGGCAGAAACACTTGAGTGGTTTGCCATTTCTTTCTTCAGCTCATTTTGTAGATGAGGAAATAGGCAAACAGGGCTAAGTGATTTGCCCAGGGCCACACAGCCAGTAAGTGTCTGAGGCCACATTTGAACTCAGGAAGATGTCTTCTTTTTTTTTTTTTTAAAGCAATTGGGGTTAAGTAACTTGCTCAAGGTTACACGGCCAGGTGTTTCTGGGTGGGTGCTAAGTGTCTGAGCCTGGGATTCGATCTCCAGGTCTTCTCAACACTGGAGCTGGTGCTCTTACTCACTGTGCTACCTGGCCGCCCCGAAGATGAGTCTTCTTGATGGCACTCTATCTACTGCACCACCTAAC
This sequence comes from Petaurus breviceps papuanus, assembly GCF_028583685.1. Lineage (NCBI taxonomy): Eukaryota > Metazoa > Chordata > Mammalia > Diprotodontia > Petauridae > Petaurus > Petaurus breviceps. The sequence goes on from NW_027186546.1 coordinate 4,223,862, forward strand.
TGCCCTGTCTTATCATCAGAGCAGAGAACTCCTCATGTAGAAACTTCCTTAGTAATAATAGTAATAGCTAGCATTTACATAGCACTTTAAGGGTGCAAAATACTGTAAATTATAGTTTTAGACAGAGGCTAAAAAACTTGCCTATGGTCATAGAGCTCACAAGGTGTTGTTGGAGGTGACACTAGAACTCAGACTTTTCTTACTCCTAGGCCAGCCCTCCATCCACTTTGCTACACTGTTTCCTAAACTCAGTTTGAAGATTGAAAATGTAGAGGTCAATCTTATTTATATGAAACCACCTTGGACTTTGTGATAGTGTTGACACAGGGGTTGGAAGTGAAGTTTACCTTAAGGAGAGAGAGACAGAGACAAGAGACAGAGAAACAGACAGAGACAGAGACAGACAGAGGGACAGAGATGGGGGGGGGCAGAGTTTGTCAAACAAATAATCTGTCATTCAGATTCTTACTAGTTCACTTTGGTCCTTTCCCCAGCTATTCAGAATTAGCTAGGCTTTGTTGTAGCATAAATATTACAATGTTCATGAATCTCTAAGTAGAAACAAGTGAGAGGCAACATGATGTAGTGAGTAGTCACACTAATGAAAAATCCTGGTTTTGTGACCCTGAGCAAATTATCCAACATCTCAGGACCCCCTTGAAACTTTCTAAAACATTTTTTATAAATTATAGAACAATTAATTGCCTAACAGATTGATAGAAGGGGTTTTCTCAACAGGATTTCTCTACACTAGTAGTTCTCAAACTTCCTGGTCTCAGGACCCGTTTACACTTAAAATTATTGAGGACCTGCTCACTTAAAACAGTGTGACTGAAAGAGAAGATGGGCTCATGTATGAGAGCAAAAGCTGACAGGTGGACATCCAGAGTACTCCACTAGCAGGCTCAAAAAGTAAAAAGAAAGTGAGGAAGACCTCAGGTATATTGGGTGGACCCCCTGTGGTAAACTTCTGGGAGACCACGAATGAGAACTGAACAGGATAAGTGGGAATAGGTGGATTGTAATTTGTAATTAGCATAGTACACGGCACATAGTAGGTGTTTAATACATGTTTATTGATGGACTGCATCATTGGAAGGAATGTGCACATTGATAAGATCACAGATCCATTAGAGTATTTGAGCACATAAAAGGGTTTTCAAACTTTAAAGCCCTATACAAATGTTTATTGTTATCATTATCATGGTAAATATAAAGGGCTGTAAAAGGAGAAAATTTAATTGCATTAAAAGGAAGAAAAATTATTCCCTTAAAAAAAAGTGATAGGTCTTTGATGATCTAGTATAGAAAGTAACTAATGACTAGCATTATATTCTGAGGTTATTATCCATCAGGATTGTGACCTTGAATAAAGAGAAAGTATTTTTCCTTTACAGTATTTTAAAATAAGAGTCAGCACCATCATCATATGACTAACTTTTAAACATGATTGGCACCACTTAAGAGGTTGGTGGTTAGAACTCATGTCTGAATGACTAGGACATGTGACTGGTGATTATCCATTCAATTCATACTAGTGATGGAAGGGAATAAAAATGAAGAATGCCTATCTCCCTTATTTGACATATGAGGAAATGGAAACTCAGATATGTTAAATGACTTGCCCAAGATCACACAATTTGTTAATAATAGGGTTAGTACTAAAACACAGGTCTCCAATTCTACATCATTACCACATGGTGCAATATTTCAAGTGTAAAGGAACTTTATTATTGGCCATATAGCCATACAGAAAGGTCAGGAATGTTGTTACAAAGAGGAAAATAGTGACCTTTCTCCCTGAGCCTATTATTTGTTTCTGGTACCCTCCCCATCCCATCGACTTTCTTTTTTTTTTTTTTAAAGCAATTGGGGGTAAGTAACTTATTCAAGGTTACACGGCCAGGTGTTTCTGGGTGGGTGCTAAGTGTCTGAGCCCGGGATTCAATCTCCAGGTCTTCTCAACACTGGAGCCGTGCTCTTACTCGCTGTGCTACCTGGCCACCCCAATCCCATCCACTTTCAAAAAGAATAGAGTCTTAGGGTTTAGAAACTTTGAAGCAAGCCTTAGACCCCAAGAGCTGCTTGAAAAGTATCCTCTAGTAAACAAATGCTCCCTGTGAACAGTTAAGCAATTGCAATTTAGCTTAGTTGACTGGATACTTGAAGGAAGCTTCTTGGCCCTTGATTAGTTGAAAATGAAGTTCCAAAAACTGATTTGGACCTGAAGGCAATAATTACCAGAAGAAACTCTTGCTCTGTATTGCAAAGAGAGTGGGTAGGTAAAGGAAGGAATTAAGGCTGGAGCAGCTCCACCCAAGCCTAAGGTATATTCTAGAGATCCATCCTGCTAGCATATTGGAATATGCTGAATTCCAGGTAGCCAGGTCATTATCATGCCAAGGAAACCATAATAGGTCTACCAAAGAATTCCAGTTTCTTTGGTGGGAGAGTAAAAGAAAGATTAGGAGACAGACCACTGAAGGAAAGAACTTATACAAGCACTTATGGCATTGCCAGTTATTGTGAAAAGGATCAAATGGAAAAGTCCTTTGAGTTTCCTGAAACATCCAGTGAAGTTACTGTATTTCACCATAGAATCGTCGCAGCTTTATGCCACATTTTTTTTTTTTGGCAAAAAACTGGGGTACAACCATTACATGAAGCTTTAAAAAGTGTGCTGGTATTACTCATCTTTTAGTTTTCTCCAGTCTCACACCAACTTTTAACTCAATGAAAATTATCTTTCCCCAGCTCTGTTTCCATGCTGTTCAGTGAACACAATCACTTTCAGCTTAAAGCCTGTAGAATAGTTTGTACATTTACCCAGTCAGAAGTGTTTTGCATGTTAATGTATCACTGGTAGATGAACTGGACAGTTTAGCTAGTGAGGGAAGTTGCAAATCTTACCATATCACGTGACTTAGTCATGACAACTTCACCTGCTTCCCTGGTCCCCTTCTCCTATATTCTCCTTCATTGGGTTGAGGGACAGTACTGCTAGTACTGCAGTGCTCTAAACAAACCATACAAGTCTGCTTTTGGAAATAGACTAACAGTGTCCGTGTGCTAAAAGGTCTAGGCTCCTGGCTCGAGATGTGTGAGAGATAGATGAATGCGTGTCCATATGCCATTGGTGAATATATTGTAAATCTGTTTACCTTTTAAGTGGTGTGAGGAACAGAACGAATACTGTGTGATGATTATGCTATGAAAGGTTATAACCCAATTTTTGGACTGAAAAACAAGGTGTGATGACTTTGCAGTGGTGATGATTATGCAGTGAGATATGGTATTAACAAGTAATAATTGATGAGGTACAGGCTCTGGGAACCCCCTTGAGCTCTCCTTGAATCTTCCCATTTGATGAGGCATTTGCCTGAGGCCATAAGCCTTTCATTATAGCTCAGCCCAAATCTCTGTTACTAGCCAGCCCTCCACTGTCCAGCTAGTCCCTACCCTAGATCCTCCCAAAATATCTGTCACCCTTAAACTAGCCTAGACCTTTATTGACTGTCATCTCCAGGTAGCCTCCAGCTACTTCCCACCCTTAATCTCATTACTGGAGTCTGACCTCCTCCACTCCTCCTTAAGACCCTACCCAAACTCCTCCTCTAGACCACTCCTAGATTCCTTCCACAACCTTTCTGTATATAAGACCCCATCTTGCCTCCATGAAAAAAGAAAGCTGGAGGATTATCCAGTGCAGACAAATTCTGTGTCAGATGATTCTGGCCCACTTGTCCAATGCAAGCATCACAGATCCCAAGGCTTCTTAAGAGTCAACCCACTATTATTACTTTTGGGAACTAAAAAGGATCAACCCAATATAGCCATAGAGGCTGGAAGTCCCTTCCTCCATAAAGGAAGATCTGGGAGTAATCCTCAAAAAACACAAAACAAGACAACAAAAATACAAAAAGGTACCTGAAGTTTTCCCAATTCTGTAGCACTGAAAAAACTGAAAGAATCTGGCTTACAATTCCGGATGGGGCATCAGTCCTTGTCCTCCATTCTTTAGAAGCTGCATCCAGGTCCATGTCCTCCAACATAACCAAATTGGACCAAGAACCTGAAACTGAGAGTGTCAGGCTGAGTACAAGACAGCCTCCTAAGCTGTCTGACCTACTGGGACCTGAGAGGTCAGGCCCAAAAAGCACCTCCAAGATACTTGGAGAGCAAGAAAGCAATAGGGAGAAAGAGAAAGCCTTACTTACCTTCAAGTCCTGACTGGAGAAGAGCTTGAAATTAGCAGTGCTTCCTGGTCAGGGAACCATAAAATATAGAAATATGAGGTATAGGGTTAGGGGTATTCAAGACCCCAAAATACCAATATGCCGGGTCCTGCCAAATGAATTCAACTCAAGCCTTCTCTCAAGCCAAAGAAAAGCAAAGTTTATTAAAAGTTCACCATAATGGGTAGACTCGTAAGGAGCCTCGGTATCTATGATGGACAAGCGGGCCGGAATCATCTGACACAGAATGAGTCTGCACTAGATAGTCCTCCTGCTTGTTTTTTCCATGGAGGCAAGATGGGGTCTTATATACAGAAAAGTTATGGGAGGAATCCAGGGGTGGTCTAGAGGAGGAATTTGGGGAGGGTCTTCAGGAGGAGTCAGATGAGGTCAGACTCCAGTAATGAGATTAAGGGTTGGAAGTAGTTGGAGGCTACCTGGAGATAACAGACAATAGAGCTTTAGGCTAATTTAAGGGTAACAGATATTTTGGGAGGATCAAGGGTGGGGCCTAGCTGGACTGGAGGGTTGGCTAGTAATAGATTTGGGCTGAGCTGTAATGGAAGGCTTATGGTGTCAGGCAATTCCTCCTGTGGGAAAATTCAAGGAGAGCTCCAGGGGGTTCCCAGAGCCTGTACCTCGTCAATAATGGGTCCTGGAAAGGCTATTCTTCCCCTTCTGACAGAAGTGGAGTACTTTCTACATCAATTTCCCTTCTAATAATCTTGTGTGGCCAGTGAAGAAGGTGGATGAAACCTGGTAGCTTACACTATATATGGAGCTTAGCAAAGTTGCCACACCAATCATTACAGCCATTTCTGACCTTCTCAATGTGGTGGGCCAGAGAGCCCTGCCCCGAACTAGTGGCATGGGATTGGCAACTTTCTAATGCCTTTCCTTCTATTCTCATGACTGCTACTACTCAGGAACAGTTTGTCTTCTCCCAGAAAGGAGCCCAGTATACCTTTGCTATTCTTCCTTTGGACCACTTGAACTCTCCACATCATCAGTGTGGTGGACAAAGACTTGAAAGAGGTTCTGCTTCCTGAGGACATTGGTGTCCATCACTGTATTAATAGAATAATGTTGACCAAACCAGACTAGGCCAACATGGCATAGGCCCCACACTAGACTGGGGTCCATAAAATGAACAAGGTATAGGAGATCAACCCTAAGAAAATCCAGGGAACAGCTCAGTGAAGTTTTGGGGAATACTCCAGATGATAGCCCAGGTAATCCTAGATTAGGCTAGAGCAGCTATTGACACTCAACAATGAAGCTGGCACTGCCAGTAAGCATCAGCAGCAATGTAGGATACAAAAGAGTGACTAATGATGTAATCCCAAACAGAGTGGACAATACTGTGGGCCAGCAGTGGGTAGCATTACTGACAGTATTCATGACCAATTTGCCATTCTATCCAGAAACTGCAACTGCAAGTATCTCTCTACCTCCTCTGCTAGGCCAAGGGGCCCTTCCCTTCAAAGATTTGGCTTCTGAGGGTCACTGCTTTGCTTGGTTTATTGACAGTCTTATGAGATCTCAAGAGAAACACACACGACTAAACTTCAGGGGCCATTAGTCCAACAATGGTGAATACCCTGAGAGATGGCATTCTTGGAAATTCCACCCAGTGTTCTGATCTGTGTGCTGTATAGTTGGTGTGTGAGAGCCTTGAGGTATGGTGCATGCAAGATCTTCATCTACAGTGATTTCTAGGCTGTAGTCATGGGTTTAGGCTAGTGTATCAGCAATGCCATATTCACAATGCCTATGGAGATTACAGATATGCTGATATAATTATCCATCACAAAATACATCATGCTTGCCATATGGGGGAATAAGCTAGAAAATTTATTAAGATACCAAAAGACTGAGTCCCAAAACCAGAAAGTGAAAGCCATCAGAGTAGTTATGACATTGGCACAGGTAGATAAAGTAGAAAGCACCCACATTTTCAAGCCTTTAAAACAGAACAGGCTACCTCAGGCAAAGGTCCTCCTCTCCCCACTCACAGCAACCAGCCAGTGTCCGGGAAGCGCGCTCCCAGCAGCTCCGGCCCCTGGCAGTCCTCAGCAGGAGTCCTTAGCAGAAATTCTGGCTAACTCAAAAAGGGCTTCGTGCTGCCGCTGCCTCTGCTGCTGCTGCCACCGTCACCACCACCGCCAGCCACCGCAGGAACTCTACTTTTTTGCTTCTGCTTCCTCTTGCTCCGCCCCTTCCTGCTACGTCAGCAAGTCCAATGGGGCATGGAAGATCTTTAAATCCCATAACCCTTACAGCTAGGGTCTGGAGAGAACAAGACTGATCAATTAAAGGTTCTCCTCTTTGGAGTAATAACCAATGGAACAATTTTGCCTATGACTCCCTCTGCTTATAGTTATTTGTATAGCACATCAGTGCCCATCAGAAACACTATGCACTCTCTGGTGAACTGAACGATCAGACTGATGGCCTTATGAGAATGGCAGAGATGAGAGACTGAGTCTATTGCCAATCTGAACATGGGGTTCATGATGCCACATTGTGGTGGGTATAGGACCTTTAGACAATTTCTCCCCCAAACTAAGAACAATGTAGCTTCTTCTATCCAACAGTTCTCTTCACGCCAATCTGAATATTCACCTCTGAAAAACCAGGATAGTATGATCTTGAAAAGACATACCCTTGATGATCAGGGTCTACTGTCCAACTGCAGAAGTCTCATACAAAAGGAATGGGAGCCACTGTAAGAAGGGGGAGGCTACCATTTCTCATATTCAGCCTCTAATTTACCTAATAAGGTAAATAAATAATTTATTTGGATGAAAAAGTCCAGGAAAGAGAACCTAAAGAATCAGAGCATCCTTATTAACTCTTCTTTTCCTCTACCCCCACCCCCAGCTGGAGCAGCAGCAATAATAACAATAATCATGGCGACGGTAATAACAGCTTTTCATCTGTATCATGCTCTTCCATTTACAAAGCACTTTACATACATTATCAGACTTGTTAGATAAGTGGTGTAAGCAATATTACAGCTGTTTTTACAGCTGCAGAGGATGCCTTTCAGGTCATTCCATGGGTTTAGGTAAATGAGTAAATAACTCTCTTAAATGGAAGACACTCATGCCACTGCTAGTGTACTCTGAAATAATAGCCCTACTGCTCTGTTTTGGCTTGGAATATCTGGTGAACTGTCACTATCCTCCATATCAGTACATTCCCAGATAGAGTCTGATGTTCAAATAAATATTCCCCTAATAAGGATGCCTGTCTAATCCATGGGTCCTTAACCCTTTTTTTGTGTCTCCCGATCCCTTGCACAGTCTGGTGAAGACTATCGACCCATTTTCCCCAAAATGTTTAAATAATTGAAGAAATACTGGATTTCAATCTAGAGGTAAGTGAAAACAAATGTAGTTGTATTGTTTTTTTTCCCAGCTAAATTTATATTCTTCCCTGAAATCTATCCATGGACTGCAAGTTAAAAACTTCTGGTCTAATCAAACATTTCGTATATCACTTTAACTAGTGACATTATTAAAAGCCATCAAACAAAGACTGTAATAAAGGCTGTCATACATGTGTCACACAGAGAAAATTAAGCAAACATGTTTCTAGCCCATTAGGAATATACAAAGTGATGTATTATTTCATATTTCCTATAAGAAAAACATTCTGAAGTTGACCATTATTATTAATATCAATAATAATGCTCATCCATTCTCCATAAGCCATTAAAGTAATTTTCCTGGGGCGGCTAGGTGGTTCAGTGAGTAAAGCACTGGACCCGGAGTCAGGAGGACCTGGGTTCAGATCCAGCCTCAGATACTTAACACACACACACACACACACACACACACACACACACAAACCTAGTTGTGTAACCTTGGGCAAGTTACTTAACCCCAATTGCCCTCCAAAAGGCAAAAAAAAAAAAGTTTAAAGTAATTTTCCTAAAACATTAAGTCTGATCATACCATCCCTCTACTCAATAAAATCCAGTTGTTTCCTACTGCCTTGAAGAGTAAATACAAAATGTTCTGTTTGGCATTTAAGGCCCTACATAACCTAGCCCTCCCCTACCTTTCCATTCTTCTTATAACTTACTCCCAGACAATACTATTTGATTCACTGACCTTGGCTTCCTGGCTGTTCCATGAATAAGACTCTCCATCTCTTGGCTCTAGGCATTCTTTCCGTTTGCCTCCGTGCCTGGAATGTTCTCCCTCCTCCACTTCAGCTACTGATCTTCTGGCTCCCTTTGAATCCCAAATAAAACCTCACCTCCTACAGGAAGCCTTCCCCAACCCCTCTTTATTCCAGTACTTTCCCTCTGTAAATGACTTCCTATTTGTCCTGCACATAGCTTGCTTTGCATATATTTGTTTTCATGCTGTCTCCCCCATTAGAATGCAAGCTCTTTGAGGGCAGGGTCTATGCTTTGCTTCTTTCTGTATCCTTAGTGCCTAACATATAGTAGGCACTTAATAAATGTTTATTGAATGGAAAATTTACCATGAGGGGCAACTGTTGCCTAGTGGATAGAGAACTGTCCTTAGAGTGAGAAAGATCTGGGTTCAAGTTTTGCCTCTGACATGTATTTTCTGTGTGACACAGGGTAAGTGACTTAACTTTTCAGTGCCCAAGGCAACTCTAGGTGGCTCAGTGAATAGAGCCCCGGCCCTGGAGTCAGGAGGACCTGAGTTCAAATCCAGCCTCAGACACTTAACACAAAAAAACACTAGCCTTGTGACTTAGGGCAAGTCACTTAACCCCAACTGCCCTCCAAAAGGCAAAACAAACAAACAAACAAAAAGCTGTATGTGACAGCACAGATCCTATATGTATTAGTAGAGGTAGAGTTTCATCAGGAAGCCCCTAAAACAACAAAATCACAGGCTTGGTTAAAAAAAAAAGTTAATGTAATTGTGCATTACTTTCTAAAAGTAATTGACAGACCCTACTGTACCCAATGGTGATGATGATGATGATGATGATGATGGCAATAATGAAGAAAGGGAGCCATGTTATTCAAAAATTACTAAGACAGTGGACATTTATTCTGGAAAAGAGAACATTTAGAGTATCTAGGATATTTTAATATTTCTATGGCTCTTCCTCTACATATGCAGACTGTATCCCATCCATACTAACTTCCAGTATGACTCTTGTTCATGTTCTTCTGTAAAACTATTACAGAGGGCTTTAGGAGGCTATGTCTAGTTGAATCAATGTTTTATCTTTGCTAAATATCCTTTCCCTGCTAAATAAACCTCCATTTGTAAACTGTTAAGTAATTATCAGTTTATGGTGGCAAATATCTGTAATTCCTACTACTGGAGGAGGCTGAGACTGGGGAACGCTTGAATTTGGGAGTTTGGAGCAATAGCAGATCCAAAGTCAACTGGGTACCATACATACCAGTATGGTAAGCCCCTGGGAATTGACCCTAGCCAGGCTAAGGAGAGGCAAACTAGTCCAAGTCAGAAAAACAGAGAAAGGCAAAGCTCTTGTATAATGAGCATTGAGCTTGATCTTGTGAGTGGCTGCTATACTTCCAGTCCAGGAAAGAGAGAGAGACCCAGTCTCAAAATAACTAAGGGAGACCAAGTCTCAAAACAGCAGCCATAATAGCACTGTTAAATGAAATAAATGCATTTGATTTTGTTTCAATCTCAATCTGTTCTGAGTCAGGCTTGGATCATTATTATGTCCATGCAACATGTTTATCACTTTTCTCCATACCTTTTGATATTGTTTGGTGTAACCAGGACAATATATTTGCAAACATGAACATCTGGAGCATTTCATCTATAAAGAACCTCTTTTCTATTTAGACATTGTGTTGGATATCTTCCATGATGACGGCAAATACCTCTGGCAAGCATATAACTACATATCTTATGCCTTACTTGTTATTTATGATAATAAAAACAATATAACACTTCTAATGTTTGCAAAGTATTTTAATTATATTATCTTATTTGACTTTCAAAACAGTACAGTAAGGTAGTTTTTCTTATCATATGCATTTAAAAATTAAGAAACTGAGGCTCAGTGAGGCTAAATGATTTGTTGTGATCACTCACTATGAGTGGAAAGATCTGAACCCAACTCTTTCCTGACTCTAAGTCCAGAGAACTTGTTTCTATGCCAAACTGTCTCTTTTGAAAGAAAAAGAGAAAAAAGAGCATGGGATTTTGATTTTTTTCTGCAATTTTCAATTCTGTGACTATAAAAATATTGGTATGCTTTAAAATGTCAGTTGTGAAAGCCAGTCTATCCTCTTCTAATATCTTTTATCAAGAATTCCCTCAATATAAGTGTAGATTATTCTCATAAAAATTTCATAGAGATGGGAAAGTAGGTATACAACTTTGTAGTTATTGATATCTTCTCTACTTTTTCTTGTATAATAACAGAACCTATATTTTCCATACATTTGACATCTTCTTTTTCCCATATCTTGAGAGTTAATCCCTCAAACTCCTCAAAATTGTTTTGCCTTGACATGGACTTCAGTTGTGTATTAGGAGTGTGGTACAGCTATTCTTCCTGTCTTTGTCCTCATTAGCACCATTTCTACTTCCTTATGCATCACAACTGGGCTGCATCTCTGGGGATTAGCAACAGTTTTAATTATTAGGACATTCTAACATTGAATCAAAACTTGCCTTTCTATGATTTCCATGTATTGACCCTGGAACAGAATTCCTTGATGTCAACCAGAATAAATGTAATCCCTCTTTCACATGAAAATTCTTCAAAAACTGGAAATGTTTAGTGTCATGTCACTCTCATCCCCCCACAAAGTCCTTCTCAAGACAAAACATCCTCAATTCCTTGCAATGAGATTTGTTTAAAAGTCTTCCCACCATTTTGTCATCTTCCTCTGAATGTAAAGTTGCCAACATCTCTCAATCTGTGAAGTTCAGAACTGTGTAGAGCATTGTTGATATGTGCTGATATGCTCCAAACAGGACAGAGAAGAGCAGGACTGTCACTTTCTTTGAAAAGAAGCAGGTGGAAATTGAGATTATTTTTTTTCACATTTGGTGCAATTAATCTAGAAAGGCAGAATTTAATTTTAAAACGTCTTGAGCCAATGCCCATTACACCCCTTAAGAGGCTATTTTCCATTTAAGACCACACTGTCCTATTCTAATTATTCTCTAGGAAGGGTTATTAATTTTTGTATACACATTTATTTATCTGTTATTTGTAAAGTGTATATGACATTATTTTCCATCCTTAACGATGGAATAGATTGGGGGCAGTGACCATTCTTCCCAACTGGGGACCATATTTTTAAAAGGGCATTTGGCAAGCTGGAGCATAGCCAGATAGTGGTCACATTGTTTGGGGGAGATAAGGGAATATGCAAAATGATTGAAAGCAATGGGACAAAGAGAAGATGCAGAAGGAAAATTCTGTCTTCAAATATTTGAATGACAGTAGCTCCTACAGCATTTATAAAGTGCCTACCTACTATATACCAAACACTGTACTAAGGACTGGAGAGTCAATTAGATTTCTTCTATGTGAATGACCCGTGGGAGGTTTCTAGCATTCCCTCCCACCCTTTTCACTTGTCTACCTATTCTCCATTCACTTACCGTTCCATCTTCAACTTGTAAAATATCTAATCCCAAGGCTAGGAATATGGGTTAACTTCAAGCATCCTCTCTTCCTAGGAGTCTACGGGTCAAAATTTGGTAGATATAAGAAATATTTCTATTACATTATCTTCACCAAAAGGAGCAGAATAGACTGAAAAAAAACCCCCAAAACTCAAACTCACTTTTTCCTCTTCTCACAGATTTTCAACTTATCATTTTTAAATGGAAGAAGTTCATATCATTTGGATAAGCAGGGGAAAAAAAACAAACCTTTAACTTACTAAGTTACTACAAAAGATTTGAGAATTATCCAGCAGTATAAATTACCACTAGCAAAACTGCCTTAAAAAGAAACTCAAGAGAAACAATAGTTTCTCTTAAGGCAAGGGGAAAAAAATTCCTGACATGACTGAATAAAATACCACAACAAATATTTGAGGCATTCATGAGAACAAGCTTTGAAAGCCTGGCTGAAGAAAAGACATATTATTTTCCAGCACCCACATAACTGTAATTGCTCTCTGGTCAATGTTTGGCATCTACATACTCAATCCCTAAGTCTTCACATGCCTTAGCTGAGTCCTCTGACTTAAACAGTTGTCATTTTTTCTAAAAATCACAGAATTTCACAGTTGGAAGGGGCCTCAGAGACCATCTAGTCCAAATTATGCCGGAAAAAGAGACTCTCCTACAATATTCCTGATAAATGGTAATGCAACCTTTCCAAGGAGATTCCAATGGAAGGAAATCCACTACCTTCTGGGGTAGTAGATACTCTAATTGTTAGGAAGTTTTTCCTTTTATCATAAGCTTAAATTTGCCTTCTTATAACTTCTGTCAACTGCAGATACTTCTTTCTAGGGTCAAGAAAGACAAGTCTAATCCCTCTTCCATAGGAGAGCCTTTCAAATACTTGAAGATAGCTATCAATTCTCCCTAAGTCTTTTTTTTCTAGTTTCTTCCACCAATCCTCATATGGCATACATTGGGCCCACTTTTTAAATTTGTTTTATAATCTTGCCTGGGCCATCATTGCATCATTTCTTCCTAAATGAATTGCTATTGTACTCTTTCTGGCCCTTGTTTTAAAATTTCTCCACATATCCTTCCACTATCTCCCCTTTCACTCCTGTCTGAGATGAAGAGATGGCCTTTCTCCTTGTGATGGCAAACCTCTCTTTGCATGTGCCCTTGATACTATACCCTCTTGATTTCTCTAACCAATTATTCCCACTCATTCCCTCTGTCTTTCTCTTACATTCAATGTCCTCTGGCTCCTGCCTTGCTGTCTTCAAAGGTTCTTTCTGTCTCCTCCATGCTTAAAAAATGCTTACTTCACCCAACCTTCTTCCAACTATCATCTATCTCTCTCTTCCCCTTTGTGGCTCAATTCCTTGAAAAACCATCTACACTAACTACACCTACTTCTTTTTCTCTCCCTCTCCTTTCCTCTTTGTAACCTGGCTTCTAGCCTCATCATTCAAATGAAACTACCCTCTCTGAAGTGATCAATGATGTCTTATTTGCAAAATCTAATGGTCTTTTTTCAACCTTGATCTTCCTTGACTTCTATGCAGCATTTGACACTGTCAATCACTTTCTCTTCCTAGATACTTTCTCCTCTAATCTCTTTTCCTGGTCCTCCTCCTATCTGAACACTCCTTAGTCTCCTTTACTGGTTCTTCATCCATGTCATTCTCTCTGTCTCTATCCTGGGCCCCCTTTTCTTTTCACTGTACTGTCCCATTTGGTGATTGTATTATCTCTCTTATGCTCATGCATAAATCCTCTTATAGAAATTATTTTTCTGCAAATGATTCCTAGGATCTATATATCCGGCCCTAATCTCTCAGCTGAACTTCAGTCACTTACTGCCAACTACCTCAGACCTCTTAAACTAGATGCTCTGTGAGTATTTCAGACTCAACATGTATAAAACAAAACTCACCATTTCCTCCCTTTCCCACCAGAACTTTCTTAGTAAAGGACACCAACATCTTCCCAGTTATCCAGGCTTACAACTTCATTGTCACTCTTGATTCCTTACTCTCACTCCCTTACTTGTCTAATCGACTGCCAAATCTTGCTATTTCTACCTTTAAAGTGATTTTTGCGCATCCCTTTCTCTCAGCCAGAGCCCTCATTCAGGACCTTATCTTGCCTAGACTATTACAATAGCCTTCTAACTGATCTCCCTACCTCAAGTCTCTTCCTCACTCTGCTCCGTCCTCCACTCAACAGCCAAATTGATTTTTCTCAAATATACATCTTAACTACACATCATTCTCTTCAATGAACTCTTGTGGCTCCCTATTAACTCCAGGATCAAATATAAAGTTCCCTATTTGGCATTTCAGGTTCTTCATAACCTGGCCTCTTTCCAGCCTTCTTATATCTTACTCCCCTCCATATAATCTATAGCTACACTTGCAGTTCCTGAAACATGATACTGTGTCTTCCATCTCCTTGCCTTTGCACTAGCTGAGCATTATGGCTAGAATGTTGTGCCCCTTCCCCTCTGCCTCTTAGTTTTCCTGGCTTCCTTCAATATTCAGCTCCTATCCCACTTTCTGCAAGGGGCCTTGACAGCTCTTTCCAGTTGCTGATACCATCCTCTTTCATATTAAAGTCATGAACCTTGCATATATCTCATATGTATTGGTTTCCATGTTATTTCTCCCACTACAACGTATGCTTATTGAGAGAAGGGACTACTTTTTTGCCTTTCTACCCCCAGAACTTAGCATATAGTATGCACTTTAAAGATACTTGTTGACTGACAACATCATCCTAAAATGTGGTGCCCAGAACTGAACGAAATGTTGCAGATGTGATCTGACAAGAGCAGAGTAAGCAGGACTATCACCCTCTTTTAATTTAAATATACTCTATTTCCTTTAGTGATCTCTCTCTCAAAGATTCTTACTTATTCTTTTTCCTTCTGTATTTGAACTGTATTAAGAAATGCATTTTTACTTATGTTTTAGTGCACATATTGTAAAGAAGAAGAGAGTGATTCACATGTTTATGAAGCAGGGTTCAGAGGTTTTCAAGGAACTCAATTTTAATAATGAAATGTATCGTTTAATTATATGTTGTTGTTCTGCTATCCTAATCACCCCATAGCATTTCCAAATGACCAAGGAAAGAAACATAAAGGAACCATTCAGTTACAGAATTGGAAATAAAAGGGAGTGAACAATAAAGTTGTTTCAATTTTCCTTTAGATTGGCTAGCTACAATTTGGATGATCACACATTATGATAACAGAGTAGTACCATATTTATCCTCTCTGGGTGACAGCTTAATTGACACCCATCCCAAAGGAAGTGTGATTTGAGATCATTGTTTGTAAAAGATTGTCAGAATCTCCACCCTGGAGCTAGAGTGGAGATGAAAATTACTTTTGGAGCTGGTACACCAAGCACCATTAACAAAAACATAATACAGACATTAAATGAAAACCTCAGATTTCAGGAAGATACTCCCTAGGTTGGGAATACATATATCTCCTCATCTTAAAGGTTTGAGTGTGTGTCTATGACAGAGCAAGAATATGTGTGTGTATACACATATACATATATATTATATACACATGTGTATGTGTATGTATTGTGTGTGCATGTATATGTATACACACAAACATATACATATATGCTTCTATACATAGAGAGATGAGCAGCCTTCCTTAATCACCATTGAAAAAAGCTGGAAGGATTTAGAGAAAGAGAAATTTAGGTCACACAAGAATTTTCTGACAAAAATCTTAAAACACTGGTACAGATTATTGTTGCTAGCTTTATTATTTCCTTCTTTGGGAAATGTTTTAAAAGCATAGTTTCTCATCTTCTTGGGATAATCTAAGTAGAGTTTTGCTTAATGATCAGAAATCATCATTAGGAGATTTCTCAAAATAATTTCCCCCCCCCCAATAACTACTGGATCAAAAGACACACAGTCCCTGCTCTCAAGGAGTTGTCTCATTCTGCGTCATGTATCAATCATCTCTCTCTAAGGAGGTAGGTAGCGTGCTTCATATAGATCTGCTAGAATAATGGCTAGTCATTGCACTAAATGGAATTTTTAAATCTTTTTTTGTGTGTGTTGTCATTGTAGAAATTGTTTTCCTGATTCTTCTGCTCACTTCACTCTGCATAATTTACACACTTCTCTCTCTTCAGCTTTCTCTCAAACTGTCCTTTTTGTCACTTTTTACAGCTCAATTTTTGTTCAGCTATTCCCCAATTGACAGGCGTTCCCTTAGCTTCTAGCTCTTTGCCACTACAAACCTGTGTGTGTGTGTGTGTGTGTGTACAAATAGGGCCTTTTCAGTGGTGTGCTGGTAAATATTTAATAACTGGTTCTCTGAAAAAAAAATGTCCACAACACATTTTTTCAGTTTAATTTGCATTATTAATATATGACCCATCACTTTCTTAAATCCAAACAATTAACAAAATAACAAATCAAGCTCTGATTTGTAGTGTTTGTGGATTTTTGAGGTGCAAATACTCACACTGGACAATGGACTTTCCTAAGCCAGGTTGAGCTGGTTCCAGCATACCTTTGGTTCATTTTTTTCTTGATCTTTTTGAGGGTATAGAACAAATATTCGTTTCACTGGGTCAAAGAGAATGCCTGGTTTATGGTACCAAAATACTTTCCAGAATGGCTGGACAAATTCACAGCTTTACCATCATTGCATTAATGTATATCTTCTTGTGGCCTTGCTAAATTTTCACTTTTTCATCAATTTACTAATCTAAGGGAGGTGAAATGGAACCAACCTCAGATTTCTTTTTTCTATTTATTAGTGATTTGGATAATTTTTATATGGCTATGGAAAACTTGGATTTTCTTTTGAAAATTGCCTGTTTATATCATTTGACCATAATTATATGGAAGAATGGCTTTTTTACTTGAATCTGTAAGGAGTTCACATTTTAACAGGGATAGGGATATAGCCTGTGATTTCATTGATGTTGGGAAGTCCTGGATGAGAAAACTTTGCCTACAAATATAGCACTTTTTTGAGGGAGGGGGAGAGTATAACTTCTTAGAGTTTTCTAGAACACTGAGACATTAAGTGACTTGCCCAGGGTCACACATGTATCAGAGGCAGGACATGTACCCGAGACTCCAAGTCTAGTTCGCTAACCATTATGCCAAGGTGCCTCTTTAAAAAGGAGGGGATAGGGACTGGACCTTTGATTTCATTTGTACAAACTTCCTCTACCAATACAGTTTGGCACCTTCTTGTAGTGTTAGAGTTGCCTAGAACACCAACGAATTAAGTGGCATATACCTAATATATATTGATGGAATTGAGATTTGAACATGTCTTCCTAGCTTTAAGGATGGCTACCTATACCCTAAGCTATGCTGTGTCTCAAAAGTGAACTACAAGAAAAACCTATTTTTATCCCATTTGCAAAATGTTCCTGGTTTCTAGGTACATGGGTAATATTGTGTAGACATAAACAAATCTTAAGAACATCATAAACTTCTAAAACTACAAAATCAGTCTTGCAATATCATTGCATTGCTATGTTGGATAGGAGAGAATAACCATTGTCAAAAGAAACTCAATACCATTGCCATGGGTTGTATTCTTTATTTTCATTGAAATCCCCATTTTACTCTTCATTTTCTTAAAGTCCATCCTATTTTTTTTTCAGGTCTGTGGACTCATGTTAATTTATATTACTATTAAAAAGGATATGAGGATTTAACTCTCAGCTGTGATTGGTTATATATGAACACCATCTTCAAGTTTTGGGCTTTTTCTCTTCCCAGATCTTTTGCTGAATCATTCACTACTATGTTCACATTTCCTTTTTTCAGCTACTTTATTAATATTATCATAGGTCATTTTTTTCCTTCTGGCTTACACAGAATATGGTATATCCCCAGTTCTTTTAAAATGTTCTCTTTGTTGGCCATTTGTAAAATATTTCACAATACTTCATGGGAAACAGGACATATAAAGAGAAGTTGTAACTGTAGCAAAACAAAAAATATTGCTGATATGTTGTCATAGAGATACTCAAATAATGAACCATATATAGGATACTTTGGGGGGAAATTTTAATAATTGTTTATTTTTGAAACCATAGGATTTCACAATGGCATAATTTTACCATATATAAGACAGTAACTATTTGGGAGTGATGTTTTTCATTCCCTAAAACAATTTGCTTCAAGACGAAAATAAAATATCTTTTTCTAATTTTAGAAAAAAGATGATTACTTTTAATGATGATAACAATTCCCATTTTTAGATAAAACTTCCATGAATCTTTGATGAAAATGAACTGAAAATTATTTATGATAGAAAAACCTCTTGCTTGTGCCCAAGCTCCTTTGACTGACATTACACATCTCTCAGGGATTTTCCTGAGCGTATTGTGATATAACCAAAGAATCAAAGAATGTCACAGAGAAGGCTTTAACTGATCCAACACAATTTTGAATTGTTTTCCTGGGGACTTATAGAGCTTCAGGATCCTGGTGTGACACTGGTTGAAAAAAAATTTTTTTACATTTAATTTTTTCCCTCAATTACATGTAAACAATAATTTTAACATTTAAAAAAATTTGAGTTACATATTTTCCCCCCCTCTCCATCTTTTAAATCTTCCTTAAGAAGGCAAGCAATTTTCTATGGATTATACATGTGCAGTCATGCAAAGCATTTCCATATTAATCATGCTGCAAAAGAAAACGTAGACCAGTCCCCCACCCCCAAAACAAAACAAGAATAATAAAGGAAGTAAAAAAAAAGGGGTGCTTCAATCTGCCATTCAGACTCCATTAGTTCTTTCTCTGGAGGTGGAAAGTATTTTTCAACATAGGTCTTTTGGAATTGTCTTAGATCATTATATTACTGAGAACAGCTAAGTCATTCACAGTTGACCATTCTACAATGTTACTGTTACTTTGTACTATTGTCTGCCTGGTCCTGCTCATTTAGCTTTCCATCAGTTCATGTAAGTCTTCCCAAGTTTTTCTGAAAGCATCCTTCTTGTCATTTCTTACAACATGATAATATTCAATCACAACCATATACCACAACTTGCTCAGCCATTCTCCAATTGATGGGCATCCCCTTGATATCTAATTCTTTGCCATCACAAAAAGAGGTTGATTGAAAATTCAGTAGAAAATAAAAGAGGTGAATGGTGATTGAGTTGGAGGTCCATGACATATCAGTAAGAATGATAGAATAAAACAATATTTTTCTACTTCTTTTTCTTTTGTCTAAAACCACTAGATAGCTTTAGCAAATGAATAATTTTTAGGTATATTAGCCAGTACATAAGATTAAAGAATGAATGAATGGCATCTAGGTAGTACCGCAGAGCACTGGGCCTGGAGTAATTTTTATTATGCAATAGAGGCAGTGTGGCATAGTAACTGGATGGCTGACCTTGGAGCCTGAATGATCTCATTTTCAGTCTCACCTTTGGCATTGTTTTTTTGATCCCCAGCAAGTCACTTAACTTTTCAATACTTCCAGGCAAATCTCTAAGACTAAGTTGCTGATCTGCATTGATAAAAAGAGTTTTCTCATCTGTGAGTTCACTATACAAATGCAATCACAGATTCAACCCCTCTCCTTATAATTTCTTTTATGGATCTTACATACATAGTCATAGATGTGGCTAGATGGCACAGTGGATAGAACGCTGGGACCAGAGTCAGGAAGACCTGAGTTCAAATTCAGCCTTAGACTAGCTGTGTGACTACAGACAAGTCACTTAATCCTGTTTGCCTCAGTTTCCTCATCTGTAAAATGAACCCAAATGGAAAATGGCAAACTACTCTAATCTATCTATCTATCTATCTATCTATCTATCTATCTATCTATCTATC
>NW_027186546.1:4243585-4244679 GCF_028583685.1 Petaurus breviceps papuanus
ATCTATCTATCTATCTATCTATCTATCTATCTATCTATCTATCTATCTATCATATATATATATTTAGCAATTGGGGTTAAGTAACTTGCTCATAGTTACACAGCCAGTTTTTTTGTGTGTGGATGTTAAGTATTTGAGGCTGGAACCGATCCCGGGTCTTCCCAACTCCAGGCTGGTGCTCTTACTCACTGCGCCACCTAGCCACCCCTACTGTAATATTTTTGATAAGAAAACCCCACACAAGGTCACAATGAGCCAATCATGACTGAAACAACTGAACAACAAAGTCTAAAACAGGAAAAAGTGCTTTCTTATATTTTTGCTCAACAAGACAAAATTCCTGGAGAGTACCTAAAAAAATTTTTTTTTGAAGTATATACTAGGTATGCCAAAGGAAAAACTCAGATGAGTTTAGTGAGTCTCTCTCCCCTCTACTGTTTCTTGAACAATATGTGAATGAATTGTCATTTATCTGTGTGCTTATTGGCTCACTGATGTGGCCTTTGTTAGGTAGAATCAGTAAGTATTACTTAGTTGATAGTATTTTAATAATAATGTTTATACACTTGAACTGACCCTCAGGCTTGATTTTTAAATAAGGAACACGGACCTAGAAGAGAGTTGAGGCATAGAAGAGAGAAACAGATGCAGACTCTAAGATGCCAGATGTCACATAAACCCAGAGAGAGGTCTGCACATACATGAGGCCTCCACAGGAAACCATATGGGCTGAGAAATAAGTGCCAGATGGAGCTGTGAAAAAGACAGATCCTCAAAGACAGAGGAAAATGATTCGGAGACTGAATGTGAGAAGGTGGGGGAGGAAACAGATATGCTTAGCCTTACTTGAATATGGACAGAGGCTCATAGACCATACCATCTGTGAGGGCCCTGAGGAGGAAGAAAAACTGTCACAGCTGAAAACCAAATGCATCAAGGAGCAATTCAGATGAAGTTCTTTGTTGATTCTGTGGGTCATGTAGACTGCAATAAATCCAGAGAAAAAAATGGAACCTATCAGAGGGGAAGCAATGCTTGATGATCTCCAGAAAGGGGACAAGAGTGAAAGTCTCATGGCTAGGATACATACAATT
>NW_027186546.1:4244689-4246578 GCF_028583685.1 Petaurus breviceps papuanus
TTGACCTTTGGGGCTTGTCTTCATAATATTTATGGTTTGTTTTGTCCCCTCCCAGTGGTTTTCCCTACTTCCCTTACAGTCTTGAAAATAGTGCACTGCCCAAAGTATACTCAAAAAATAACTGTGAATTAACTAGGTTTAAAAACAAAAAAAAGAATGAATCCTAATCCAATTCCATAAATCCTTCATTGGTTACTGGTTTTTGAAAGGCCAACCTATACCCTGGGAGTTAAAGAAAAAGAAAGCATAGAGTTTGGGAATTGGAAGCATCTTTACAAATCATTTCATCCAAATGTTTCCATGAAATGTTTCTATCATACTATCTTGAATGCCATCCTATATCAAACACTATTATGTGATCTTGAGCAAGTACCTTACCCCCTCTAGGTCTCATTTAAAATTGAGAGGACTGGGGATTCTAGGTGGTACAGTGAGTAAGAGTGCTGGCCTCAGAGTCGGGAGGACCTGGGATCAGTTCCTCAGTTCCGGCCTCAGATACTTAACACCCACACACACACAAAAACTGGCCGTGTAACCTTGAGCAAGTTACTTAACCCCAATTGCTTTAAAAAAATAAATAAATAAAATTGAGAGGACTGGATTAGATGATGTCTAATTGTAAGTTCCACAATACTAGGAAACATGGCACCCAAAATGTTAAAGGCCTAATTTTGGATAACAAACATACTGCTCCTGAAGGAAGAGCAAATCATATAACTACCATCACTAGTAACTATGAAACTCTTTTCTAGTGCTTGATTTAAAAAAAGATATATTACAAAACTATTGACGTGTTTAACTTCAAGAAAGCAGTATTTAAAACCAATTATAATTTTAGCTTGTGTTTTTTTTCTTTCTTTCAAGATTTTGAATGGCTCATTGCCTTTTGTGTTTAAGAATGAATTTTTATTTCTTTAGTGATTTTGTGTGTTTTTTGTTTTATTTTGTTTTTCAGCTGAGGAAAACCATTATCTATTGTGGCCTGAGATCTATAGACAGAAGCTACTTGTGGATCTTGGCCCTGGGAATGTAAGAATTTTTTGCTCTTCTGTGTTAAATCCCATTTTTCAAGGGTTTGTAAAATTTGCTGTCAAAATATGCTTGTGGCTTTCGATTTGGCAGTCAGAGATGCTAGTGAAACAAAACATATTTAATAATACCCAAAGTTTTTAAAAAGTCATGCTATTTTAAAGAATGGGGCAACAAGACCATGGTTATTATTGACACCTTTTGAATTTATTTTGCCAAAACTAACTTTCATTTTCAAATTCATTTTTAAAAATCCATTTGAGACTCTGGGTTGGTACTAGGCAGGTTCAAGTGATTATAAAAAATAAAGAACAGATTTTGCATTCCAAAAATTTGTGACACTAAACTAATTTGAGGTTTTGATGTTGCCAAAACAAAGGCTTATAGGATTTAGAATTGGACAAGACTTTAGAGTTCACCAAACACAACCTCCTTATTTTACATGTTAACCAAGTGAAGCCCAGAAATACCAAGTGATTTGTTTAAGGTCACAAGTTAGAAAGTGGCAGATCTAGGATTTGAACCTGGGTTCTCTGACTCCAAATCCATTGCTTTCTCCATTTCACAATTACATAAACTCTCTACAGTTATCCCTTCTCCATTATGACTTTCCCCATCACGGTTTCACTATATTGTGGGTTGGCATAAGAAATTAAATGGGAGGGCAGCTAAGTAGCACAGTGAATAGAGCACCAGTCCTGGAGTCAGGAGGACCTGAGTTCAAATCTGACCTCAGACACTTAACACAAAAACTAACTGTGTGACCTTGGGCAAGTCACTTAGCCCCAAATGCCCTCCAAAAAACAGAGAGAGAGAAAGAAAGAAAGAAAGAAAGAAAGAAAGAAAGAAAGAAAGAAAGA
>NW_027186546.1:4246588-4294480 GCF_028583685.1 Petaurus breviceps papuanus
AAGAAAGAAAGAAAGAAAGAAAGAAAGAAAGAAAGAAAGAAAGAAAGGAAGGAAGAAAGAAAGGAAGAAGGAAAATGGGAACTTTGGGAGAATTTTGTGGAAGCCACAAACACCACAGAAAAAGTTTAGAAACTCAGAAATGCATAAAATATATGTATAGTATTGTGTATCAACCCAAATTTTACAATAAGGTACTGTAAACACCCCATAAAAGAAAAAGAAAAAAAATCAGAATTCTCTGTTAGAAGGAAGGGTCAAAAAAATTTTATGTGGATTTTCCAGATCATAGGGGCACTCCACCCCAGCCTCTGTGATGTGGAAGGGATAACTGCAGTCCTAATATATATACATGTCTCTAGTTATTATAGTCTTTGATTTTAATTTTTATGTGAGACTCTCATTTGTGTGTCTATTTGTTCTTTGTTAGTCCTATTAATTGACCAAGAATATACTGAATGCTGTGGAACTGGCATTTCCAGTAACCCATGGAACTGAAGCTATGGATTTTAATGAACTGGGTTCAACCTTATGGGCAGGCCTTACAATTATATTCTTATTATCTTGTCTCCTGCCTCCTCAGTATGTTTCCAGAGGCTTCCAGGGCACAGTATTACCAATCTCTGCTCATTTTTTTTTTAAAGCAATCGGAGTTAAGTAACTTGCTCAAGGTTACATGGCCAGTTATTTCTGGGTGTGGTGCTGAGTATCTGAGCCCAGATTGATCCCCACGTCACCCCGACACTGGAGCCAGTGCTCTTACTCGCTGAGCCACCTGGCCGCCCCTAAGCAATTGGGGTTAAGTAACTTGCTCAAGGTTACATGGCCAGGTGTTTCTGGGTGGGTGCTAAGTGTCTGAGCGTAGAATTCGATCCCCAGGTTATCCTGACACTGGAGCCAGTGCTCTTACTCGCTGTGCTACCTGGCCACCCCAATCTCTGCTCATTCTTGTATAAGAAATGGTACATTTGTGAGTGATGGTAAAATCGAAGGTGTGACCATCTTTAGAGGTGGAGGCAGGGTGGAGGAGTATGTCATAGGAAGCAAATAGGTTGAGGAACTGCTTGGTTTAGGTGTTTGAGGGAAAGTCAAGATATACCTTGAAGTCCCCCTAGCATGAGGGCAGGAACTGAGGAAGAGAGAACAATTGCGAAACAAGTATTGAATTCTTTGAGGAAGAATGGGGAGTGACCTGAAGGTCTGTAGGCAATAGCTATCAAGATTTTGATTAGAGATGGATTACATGAACCTCAAATGATTATAGAGGTATGAGGAGAACCTAGAAGTGGCAATGGAGAGCAAAGAGTCTTCCAACTCCCCATCTTTGACCACTGTGCTGAGTCAGTCCAACCATTACTGGAAAGGGTGGTCAGGCAGACTGTGTCATCAGACGCAAACCAGGTTTCAGTAACAGCTAATAGAAAAAGGAGTAGGAGAGGAAAAGATTTTGGATAATGGGGATTTTGTTGCTCATGTAACAGGTATTCCCCAGGGCACAGTGGAAGGGATGAATGGGACTCAGGGACATATAATTTCCTGCCTCCTCCTGGTCCACAGTACTGCTTCTCTCATTCTTTAGGACAACTATATCCTTGAAGTTTATGATATTTAGAACTTCTAGTTAGGGAGAGTCCATTTAATAATATCTGGACTTTTAAGAAAAGTCATGCCATTTTAAAGACTTAGGTGATCACACTTATTCTTGTCACTTCTTGAAGTGTCTACTTAAATAGGCTTCCTGATGTCTTCTGGAACACAGTGGTACTGCCTGCCACTTTGGCAGCAATTAAGGTCTGTGCCCAGACTTAGTGAGTGTTCTGGGCTGGGCTAGTTTATTTTTTATTGGAACAAAATAAGACTCTTGTAGGTCTTGCAGAAGTTAACAAAAGAGATATCTGCTTAGCCATAGCAGGAGAAGGATATTGGAAATGATTAAGAAGTTCCTGGGCTAGAGCCGGCAATGTTTTCCACCAGCCAAGCATCAGAGGTACCCCCTTTTCTACTTAGGCAATGGAGGAGTGACATCAACAATCTAAACCTTTAGTCCCTTCATCCAACCTGTTAAGGAAAAACTAGCCTAACTTTCATGGGGGTGGGATGGAGTTAGGATATTGTTCCTACTACTGTGGATCAACTGCTCATCCCCTGCTTTCATTGGCAGACCCCTTTCCCTCTACTGGAACTCTGGCTGGACTCAATCATTCATCAGTACTTCTCTCCCATATCTTTTGACTCTCTCCACGGGGGTAATTCTGGACCTCTGCTGAAGAAAAGCTCTCCTCCTCCATCCCAGCTGTCTGTCCCTCATTCCCAATGACCTCAACCCTATTCCCCTGCCCTATGCTCCAGATCTACCTGCTCCTTTCATTATGCAACTCTGGAATTTCTGCTCTGTCATCTACAAACTTCCCTTCGTGTTAAACCTCTTCCTCTCCAGCCCTTCCATTTTCAGGCACTCATTGAGGTCTAACTTCCTCTGGATGTCCCTGGCAATCCTGGCCATCCTTTATGGTTTTTGTTGCTGATTAAAATTTATTTATTTCTAGTTGTCAACATTTGCTTTTAAAAGATTTTGAGTTCTATGCCCCCCTCCCCCCACCTGCTGCCACTCTCCCCTCCCCAAGATAGCATGCAATCTGATATAGGCTATACATGAATGATCATATTTCCACAATAGTCATGTTGTGAAATAAGAATCAGAACCAAAGGTAAAAACCATGAGAAAGAAGAAACAAAAAACAAAAAAA
This sequence comes from Petaurus breviceps papuanus, assembly GCF_028583685.1. Taxonomy (NCBI): domain Eukaryota; kingdom Metazoa; phylum Chordata; class Mammalia; order Diprotodontia; family Petauridae; genus Petaurus; species Petaurus breviceps. The sequence continues at coordinate 4,249,333 of NW_027186546.1, forward strand.
AAGAAAATACTGCACTTCAGTCAGCATTCAGACTCTATAATTGATTCTCTGGATGTGGATAGCACTTTCCATCATGAGTCTCTTGGAATTGTCTTAGATCATTGCATTGCTTGGAACAGCCAAGTCTAACAAAGTTGGTTATCACACAATGTTGCTATTACCGTATACAGCATTCTCCTGGTTCTGCTCACTTCACTCAGCATCAATTCATGCAAGTCTTTCCAGGTTTTTCTTTTAAAAAAAACATTTATTTTTAGTTTTCAACATTCTCTTTTATAAGATTTTGAGCTTTAAATTTTCTCCCCATCCTTTCCCTCTCCCTCCCCCAAGATGGCATGCAATGTGATATATGCTATACATGTATAATCATATTAAACATATTTTCACATTAGTCATGTTGTAAAGAAGAATTAGAACCAAAGGGAAAAACTTCAAGAATGAAAAAAAGAGAGAGAAAACAGTATGCTTTAATCTGCGTTCAGACTGCATAGTTCTTTCTTTTGTTGTGGATAGCATTTTCCATAGTGAAATCATTGCATTGCTGAGAAGAGCTAAGTCTATCAAAGTTGTTCATTGCACAATATTGCTGTTACTGTGCACAATGTTTTTCTCATTCTGTTCATTTCACTCAGCATCACTTCATGCAAATCTTTCCAGGGTTTTCTGAAGACCACCTGCTCACTATTTCTTTTTTTTTTTTTTGAGTTAAGCTTTTTATTTAATGTTACAAAAAACATTTAGTCGAACAGACCAAAGCCCATGTCATCATCGGACTCCTCAGATTCTTCTTTTTTTGCTTCCTCTTTCTTCTTCTCCTCAGCTGGGGCAGCTGTGCTAGCAGGAACAGCCCCTCCAGCAGGGGCAGCACCACCAGCTCTGGGGCAGGTCCACCAACTCCTACATTGCAGATGAGACTTGCAATGTTGACATCGGACAGGGAGTTGGCAAATGATCCAGGCCAGAATGGTTCAACATTGTAAGGGTTATGGGATTTAAAGATCTCCCATGCCCCATGGACGTGCTGACATAGCAGAGCAAGAGAAAGCGAAAAGCCGAGCTAACGGTCCTGTGGTTGGCAGTTGGCGGCGGTTGCCTTTTTTTTTTTTTTTGAGTTAGGACTCCTGCTGAGGACTGCCAGGGGCCGGAGCTGCTGGGAGCGCTCTTCCAGGACGCTGGGTGGTTGCTGTGAGTGGGGAGAGGAGGACCTTTGCCTGAGGTAGCCTGTTCTGTTTTAAAGGCTTAAAAATGTGGGTACTTTCTACTTTATCTACCTGTGCCAATGTCATAACTACTCTGATGGCTTTCACTTTCTGGTTTTGGGACTCAGTCTTTTGGTATCTTAATAAATTTTCTAGTTTATTTCCCCAAATGGCAAACCTGATGTATTTTGTGATGGATAATTATATCAGCATATTTGTAATCTCTATAGGCATTGTGAATATGGCATTGCTGATACAGACATTTACACCTGCTGCTTTAATGAGGGCATTGATTTTATCTCCCGTGACAGTAACCTCATTGTCGTGAAGGATGAGGGCAGAGTATATGCAGGCAAGCTCAGAGACGGCCATTTCAGTGGACAGATGAGGAGAGGCTTGTTTGTAGTGGTGCTAGTCACCTGCTGAAGTGAGGGTTCACCCCAACGTGGCCGTAGCTTCCGAAGAAGAACCAAGCACCTTGAAGACAACTGAAGAGAAAGCTGCTCACCATTTCTTATGGAACAACAGTATTCCATTACATTCATATACCACAACTTGTTCAGCCATTCCCCAATTGATGGGCATCCCCTCAATTTCCAATTCTTTGCCACCACAAAAAGAGTTGCTATAAATATTTTTATACATGGGGGTCCTTTTCCCTTGTTTATAATCTCTTTGGGATACAGAGCAAGTAGTGGTGTTGTTGGATCAAAGGATATGCAGTTTTGGGTTGCACCTTCTCTCATAACACCCAACTCAGTACTGGAGAGGGAATTGAAATACTCCTTGCTCTCAATTATCATTTCAAGGCTCTCCCTCTAATTCCATTGTCCAGTGCAATCTAAATGTTGGCTCTTACCTACTAACCCCCAGGGCATTCTCCCTCTCTTCTCAAGTCATTTTCCTTTCCATCCCAACTCCTTCTTTCATTATAGGGGAGTTTAACTTATTTTCTGGTATTCTCTCAACTTCCAAATACTTCCATGTATTCAACTTCCCTCCCATGATCACTCTTCTATTCTCCCTCAGCTAAACACAGGTATGTTCCTACCCCTAATGTTGGTATTAGTATTACTTAACACAGTGCCTTGAACTGGTGCTTCATAATAATTTGTTGAATTAAATAAAAATTAAAGATCTTGTGTCAAGGTTATCTACATCATCATTTAATGGAAAAATTATATCTTGAGAGTATAGGCTGCCATTATTAACAGCTTTCCATTCACTACAAATTGTTAGCAAACTAGGAAAGCTTAATTCTAGAAACAGTTATGTAATTGCTTTTTGTTTTTATCTCCAATGCTTAGTACAGTGACTGGTATATAGTAGGATGAAATAGATGCTTTTTGGTTGATTGATTGAATTGTATATGAAGGCAAAGTAGCCACCATGGTCATCCATTTATATATTCTTTCTCTCTTCCCTTCCTTCCTTTTTTTTTTCTTTCTGCATTATTTCTTACTCCTACTATTCCTTTTCCCTATTGGACACTTTGCAAACAAAAAAATCCCATTATAACAAATACGCATAATTTTATCAAAACAAGTTCATCCATGTACCATGTCCAATAATGTATGTCTTATTCTGCATTTTGAATCTATGCCCTCTCTGGCAGGAGATAGACGGTATATTTCTTCTTCAGTCTTCTAGACCTGTTTTATAACCAGCTATTCAGTTATCTTGGATCTGCTACTTAATAGTACATCTAGATTCTCATCAGAGATTGTTGATTATGTTGATATTAATATCAAAGAACTATGAAGAGGGTACCAGTGAAAACCCTTGGCTACAAACTCTTTGTGAAGACAGAGTGCTGGGGAAAGTATTCAGGAAGGACAATGAAACTATTTCTATTTTGTGAGCTGTCTGAAAGGGTATGACCTTTTCAGATTCCAAGAATGGTCACTGAAAAAGGAGTACTTAGAAATTACTTACTAAATTCTTTATTTTGGTCATGACTTCCTAAATAAGTTGAAACACATTGTAGAGAAGGACTAAAGATGATGTGAGGGGATCTGTGGTGGGTGAGATATACTCTTATTAGAAATTGATCCATTGCAACACAGGCATATGCATGTGGGACAAGTTGTCATTCAAATAGTAAAACTGGGCTAGGGGAAAGGTGGCACAAAATAGACACTACTGTTCTTCTCTACCCCCCCCCCTCCAATTCATTATTTAAAAATTTTGAGTTCCAAATTCTCTCCCTTCTTCCAGTTCTTCCCCTACCCATTGAAAAAGAAAGCAATATTATATCAATTATACATGTACTATCATGCAAAACATATTTCCATACCAGTCATGTTGCAAAAAAAAAGCAAGAAAAAATTTTAAAAGTGAAAAAAATTATACTTCAATCTGCACTCAGAAGTTATCAGTTGTCTCTCTGGAGGTAGATAGTAAAAGTCATCATTTCTCTCTCTGGAGGTGGATAGTATTTTTTGTCCTGATTCTTTCCATATTTAGACAATATTATTCCGAGGACATTTTATTCTCTTGCCTAGAAGGAAGATTTTTCTGGCTAAAACATGAGAAAGACAAGAAAAAGATGGAAAGGAACATAGCCAGTTACTAGAAGGCCTGCCCTAGATGCTACAAACACATAGAAGATGAAATATCCTCTGGTCAAGGTTCTGGAATGTCTGTTGATATAGGATGACCAATTTGGAGGCAAGAAGGGTATTAGTTTCTATTGGGCTCTAACCTTTCTCTATTTCAAATAATATGGTTTGCATTGGATGCTATTTACCACATCAAGGAAAATTCCATTTACTCCTACACTTTATGGTGTATTTTGACAAAATTGTCAAAAGCTTTTTCAGTATCTGTTGATATAATCATATGGTAATTGCAATTTTTGTTTTTAATATAGTCTATGTTTATAGTTTCCCTTATACTGAACCAACCCTGTATTCCTGCATTGATGATGTAAATCTAACCTCATTCTTTATAATCTTTTAAATATAGCAGACTGCATTGATATTTCTGTAAACAGTTAATATTGGAATTAATTGTTCTTTAATATTTAATAGAATATTTGGCCTTATTTTTTCTTTTAGGAATTCATTTATGGCTTGTTCAATTTCTTTTTCTGAAGCTGAGTTTTCTATTTCTTGTTCCATTAATGTGGATATTTTATATTTTTATAAATATTCATCCATTTCATTTACCAGTTTTGTTGTAATAAATCTGGGCAAATAGTTTCTAATATTCTACACCTTGTTGCAAATTCTTTTCCTACTTTTGATACCATTTGTTTTTTTTCTTGCTCTATTTTTTAAATATCAGATTAGTTAACTTTTTTTAAACGGATTTTTTTTATTTATCAATTCTGTGTGTATGTGTGTGTGCTTGCATTCAGAGTTGTTCATTTCTTCTTTGATTTTCAGAATTTCTAATTTGATGTTGCAGAGGAATTTCTGTATTTTGTGTTATTAATTTAAATTAAGCTAATTCTAAACATTTCTTCTTAGAGAAAGTTACAAAAGATGGTTTAATTACCCCATGTCTTTGAAAATTTCTAACATAAGCCACTATTTTGGATGGAGTTGCAATATATAATATTCTTAAACAATAGACAAAATTTCACAGTCAAGACACAGCAAGGATTGAATTTAAGTAATAGTCTATTGAAGCTATGGACAACTGTTTGGAGTAATGCTTTTAAATGCACAAAATAAAATTAACATTACAAAGGAAATAATATTGAAATACAGTTGTCAAAGTTACAAAAAGATTCCTAGACCTAGGGTTAAGCACTCCTGCCTTAGAGAGTAATTTTTCCTAAAACCATTCTATCCTTTATCACTCATTATTTGTAAAGATACTTCTTTCCATTTTGTCAAAAGTGAATTCAAGATATTTCCAATAACTTATACATATATGTGTATATATACACACATACATACATGTATATACATATAGATACACATACCCCTTCTTTCCCATAGTCTGATCATTACTCCAATCTTTTGGCATGTTCTTAAGTGGATCAATAAAGGCCTTTGTCCAGTCACCACACTTATCTTCTTGGAGAACAAAGTTCCTCCCTGAACTTTCACCTAGTTTCCTCAAATAAAATGGCAGGGCCTTTTAAAAGACAAAAAGAGATTTAGTTCAGGGCATTGTTTCAGAATCGATAATTAAAGAAAGACTGAGAAATATTCCTCACTCAAGATGAACCAAGGAAATTAGACTGAAATACTGTCTTAATGTCATCTTGTAACATGAAGTCTAAATAGGTAGTGGGGGAGGTGCTCAGTAAGATTCCACAATGTTTAGTGGGGATTGCTTTTTAAAGTTTTGTTGTTGTTTTTAGTTCTATGATCAATTCAGTGACTTTTCTCTTTTGTTGATGGAAGAGGTTAGAGACTCGAATTTTCCTCTAAGGACTGCTTTGAATACATCCTAAAATTTTTTTGATATGTTGTCTCATTTTCTTTGATGAATTTTCTTACTATGATTTGTTCTTTGATGATCCACCAATTTTTTAGTTTTAAATTATTTAGTCACTAAGTTTGAATCCTCTCTTCAAAGGCATAATATTGACTATTGTGTTGTAATTGATAAAGGATCTTTTTAAATATTTGTACTTTTCTACATTTGTTTAGGATATATTTATGCTCTGGTACATGGTCAATTATAAATGTGCTATGTACAGCTGAGACACATTCTCTCCCCCTACATCCCCCCCCCCCACATATCTATCCATAACCCATCTATCTACCTACCTATCACCAGAGATCTATCATCTTCACTTCTATAATTCTGTTCAGGTCTTTAACTTCTTTCTTGTTTACATTTTTATTAGATTTTCTAGGTCTGAAAGCATGTCCATTGAAGTCCCCAAATATTGTTTTTCTGTTGAATTATTTTCTAATGTGGAAAGCTATGCAATTTGGTGCACATGTAAAGTTTTGATATAATTTTATTGTCTATTTTGGCTTTAAGCATAATTTAGTTTACCTGTTTATTGCCTTTAACCATATCTATTTCTACTAGTGCTTGTCTGAGATTATGATTGTTACCTGCTTTTCTGAGTTTTCCTGAAGCATAATAAATACTATCACAGCCCATCTTTTTGATTCTGTATGAATATTTATGTTTCAAGTGTGTTTCCTGGATTCTACTTTATAATCCATTCTTCTCTTTTTTTTGTTTATGAGTTTTTCACATTCATGTTTGCAGTTATTATTAATTGTATATTTACCTCCAACCTATCCTACTGTGCTTTTTCCTTTTTATTCCTTTGTTTTGCTTGTGACTATTTCCTTTCCAATGCTATCCTCTCTCATACCTCACTATTCACTGTCCTTACATGTTTCTCTAAGTTTAATATATTTATTAAACTTTTTGTATGTTTATGTGGGTGCATTTGTTTAACCCTCCTTTGTCTAGTTCAGATGAGAGAAATGATCATGGGATGCCCACCCCCATTCCTCCATATTTGTCTACTCTTCTTATAATGTTACTCAGTTATATGAGACATTTTGCTCATTTATTGTTCTCTTCTTCCTTAGTGTAATCTTTTCCCTCTCCCTTTAATATTATCTCTGAAGACCATTGAAACAGAACAAAACCAGTAATCATATCATCTGTTTGTCTTACCTAGCTTCCCCTGTGACTCTTGGAGAAATTTGAGCTTGACAAGGATACACTTCTCTACCAATTAAAATATAATCACTTCATTCTCATACAGCCTTTTCCAATTGCTCAAATATAATTTAATTTCTAGGTTTCTCCTGACTCCTGTGCTTGCATTTCAAAGTTTCTGCTTAGTTCTAGTTTTTTCATCAGGAGTCTTCAAAGATCCTCTATTGTATTTAAGTTCCATTTTTTTTTTCCTATAAAATTAGTCTTCATTTTGCTAGGAAGTTTTTTCTTTTGCCTTTTGAAATATTACATTCAAGATCTCTTCTTTTGGTGGTAGCTACCAATCTTATGTCTGTAATTCCTTTGTACTTGAATTCTTCTTAGTTTTGGCTTCTTGTAATACTTTTAATTTACTTAAATGCTATGCATTTTTGGCTATTATATCCCTGGGAGTTTTCATCATTGGGTTTCTTTCAGGAGGTAAGGGGTACAATCTTTCCATTTTCATATTTTCCCTTATTCTAATAGACTTGGGCTATTTTCTGCTAATCATTTCTCAAAACACAATATCCATGCTTTTTCTTTGGTTATAGTTTTTCAAGGATTCAGTGATTCCTAGTTTATTTCTCTTCAACTTGTTTTCTGGGTCAGTAGTTTTTAATAGGAAGTTTCTTTTCATCAACCTGTAGGAATGAGAGGGTTCACAGAAATGACAGCAGTCCCACCTGGAAATATGACTTCTCTTGTTCCCAACCTTTTGAGGATATGAAAGTCAATACATTTTTTTTTTTAAGCAATCGGGGTTAAGTAACTTGCTCAAGGTTACACGGCCAGTTATTTCTGGGTGTGGTGCTAAGTATCTGAGCCCAGATTTGATCCCCAGGTCATCCCGACACTGAGCCACCTGGCTGCCCCAAATAGTAACTATTTTTTTTCTTTTTTGGAGGGCAATTGGGGTTAAGTGACTTGGCCAAGACCACATGGCTAGTTTTTGTGTTAAGTGTCTGAGGCCAGATTTGAACTCAGGTCCTCCTGACTCCAGGGCTGGTGCTCTATTCACTGTGCCACCTAGCCACCCTTTTTTTTTTTTTTACACTGAGAAGACTTTTACAGGAGTTAACCTATTAGAACCTGCATTTTCCAAAAGATACCACATATCTGGAGTCCACCAATATCCATATGCAAAAATATGGAAATAGTACACTTCAAAACCCTTCTCTTTGGTAATCTTTAAGTAACTTTGTAGCAGTTTACAGCTTTGAAATAATTCTCCTGGAAAGTTCAAAGTCCTCTGGGAAGATACATAGTCTTAATCATGTAACAAGGGCTGTATAAATTTGTTATTCTTATTTGGCTAACAGACAATCTAAGGCACAGTGACTTAGAAGGAAGGGTTTTACTTCTACTCTAGATTTTCCTCATATGTATTTTAGAGTACTAGGAACCCAGAGCTCACTCAATACATATTTATGTATAATGATGAAATTCCTGATGTTTTCCTAGGATTGTATAATGAGATGGCTAACAGACCATGGATTAATTTGTGTCATGAAGATCTATACTGAACGTTAAATCAGCAACCCCACCCTAAAAGCAAACAGCTACCGGTTGCTATAAGTGCCCTTGGGCTTATAACTTCAAAATCCAACACTTAAACGTATGAAAATAGAAATCTTTTCTTTTTTCACTTTCTATTTCTAGATCTATGATTGTGAACTCATCCCAATTCCCAAAGATAGAGGTATATAGCCATATACTGTACTTTCCTTACTGTCAGTGAAGTGTGACTCATAGTTTCAATGAGTAGATTATCTGTCTGCAGATCTTTTTGTAAAGATTCGGGAATGCAAATGCTTTGGGGCTAAAGAGCTCTAGCCCAGTTTTTCCCCGGAGAAGCCAAGTCCCATAAAGTGCCTTGATTTTCTCCTTGGAGTGTTTATTTTAAACTCAAGTGCCTAGTTTGATTTAAAAAAGCAATGGACTCAGTTCCTGTTTTTCTGATTACATCACATACTGCTTCACCTCAACTGTTTCTCTTGACTTATGAATCTTATCATTTCCATCAAAATTTTATTAAGCAATTACTTGACCACGTTCCAGAGGGGTGGGAATTAGAATATGTTTATTTTGTAGCCCAAGCTACCTTCTTTAGGTGCATTGTCTTATGAACCTAAAAAGTGCAGAAGTTTGTCTGAGAGGAATAGTGTCTTTTGAATTCCCAAATTAAAAAGATGTCAGCCTTCCTGCTTATGGGCTCTCTATTTTCTGCTTTTATTTTTTTTATGTGATATAAAAATACACCAGCTTTGTACTGATGACATAAATAGAAAACCATAATGTAAAGTAATGCCAATATTGTAGCATAGAACAACTTCCTTTAAACCTTTTGGCATTTCATCATTTAGGGGATGGCTAAACAAGTTGTGGTAATGAGGTATGGGCTCTGGGAGCCCCCTCAAGCTCTCCTTGAGTCCTTGAGGTACAGGCTCTGGGAATCTCCCTTAGACACTTGATTAAATTGTCTCATCTGAAGAGGCATTTGCATGAGGCAATAAGCCTTACATTGTGGCTGGGCCCAGACCTCTAGCCTAGTTACTAACTGCTAACTACTAGCCTAGTTACTAGCCTAACCCTCCATTGTTCATCTACTTCCCACCCTTGAACCTATCACCTTGTCTGTAGCCTCCAGCTACCTCCCACCCTTAATCACTCATTGACCTCATTAACTCCTCCTGAAGACCCTTCCCAAACTCCTCCTTTAGACCACCCCTAGAATCCTCCCACAACCTTCTGTATATAAGACCCCATCTCATACCATGTGGCTTGAGAGTGCCATAGAATGACCTAGCACAGACTTAGTCTGTGTCTAATGCAAATGAACTTTTAATAAATTTTACTTTTCTTTGGCTGAGAAGACTTGAGTCAAATTCATTCGGCAGGACCCTGTGCGTTGGTATTTTGGGGTCTGTTCAGAGCAACCCTAACCCTCTTAGTGGGTAACCTCTTCAGTGGTAGATGGAAAAAATGGGATATAACTATCCTGTAAGAAATGATGAATATAAAGAAGCACAGGAAGATTTATATGCACTGATGAAAAGTGAAAAATACACAACCAGGAAAAAGCAATATATGCAATAACTACAGCAATGTAAATGGAAAGAACAACCATAAAACAAGTGAAACTGGATGCTGGGAAATGATAGTAATTAAGTTTGCTCCCCCCCCCAAAGAGATATAATAAGGCATTTTCAGAAGGAAGGATAATAGGTACACAACATGAAGATAATGTTAGACTTGCCTTATGCATAGATTTTTGTTGAACTATATAATGCTTTTCTTGAGGGGTCAATGGGAAGAATGTATTGGGAAAGGTGGATGATGCAAAAATGAAAGTTATAAAATAAAATCTTCTTAAAAAGAAAAAAATATTATGAGAAAATAGAAAATGTATTTAAAAATCTTTTGCATTCACTATCAGTAACACATAACTATAGAAAAATTATCTTGTGTGGTTGAGATTTTCTAGTTCAGAGGACAACTCAGTGATAGGATTCTGAAGAGACAGTTTGAAAAGAAGCTACTAGTCATTTAATTTTATATTTAAAAATAATAAATTTTCATTTTAAAGAGAAAGAAATAATAAAAAATATTACTGCAGTAGAAGGCAAGTTCCTTGACAGCAGGAGCCAATTGTTTTCAGTTTTTTGCATCAATAGGCACTTACTAGATATTTAAGTGATTTTTAAAAACCCATCCTAAAATATAAGTAACAACTTAATTAGTACTTCATATTAGAAAAGAACAAATGCTATTGTCATTTTAAAATTCTCTTTATTGCCCCAAGCTGCACTTTTTCATTTTATATATTCCAATTGGTGTAGAATATGTAATGTCATTTGAATGCTTTAAAAGGTATATGCATCATGAGCTCTTTTCACTAAGTAATTTAATGACATGGGAAAATGATACAAATTAACAGATGTTGACAGATGCCTGAATGAAATAAAATAATCAGGGCCTTTATTTTTTTTTAATTTTATTTTTATCTTTTTGCTTTTTGGAGGGGGGAAGGCAGGGCAATTGGGGTTAAGTGACTTGCTCAAGGTCACATGGCTAGTAAGTGTTAAGTGTCTCAGTTCAAATTTGAACTCAGGTCCTCCTGATTCCAGGATCGGTGCTCTATTCACTGTGCCACCTAGCTGCCCCATAATCAGGGCCTTTATGAGATTAAATTGAAGATGAGAATGGGAATGAAGTTTTGTTAAAAAAAAGAATCCTCTCCTTTTACCCTCCTTTCACTTCCTAAATCAGGGACCTCACTTCCTTAGATTACTGATACAGTCCCTTCACAGAGAAACTGGGTTTGAATGATGAGAACAGTTTACCCTCACCAGCATGGGGAGAAGTGTAATGTGGTAACAAAAAAGACCTTTTAATGAATGGAGTTAAGCTACTATTTCCAGCAGCAGGCGATAGGTCCAGTAAAGACCCTACAAAATTGGCAGCTCTAGGAAAACCTTCCATCAACACTGGTTCCTTCCTAATGGAAGCTTCAAGAAACCCAGTTAGGCTTCTAGTCCTTTTACTCCAGGCAGTTAAAGATAAAGCGGTTTATTGGAAAGACTTACATGAAGTGATATTATAGTATAACCTGGAGAACATCATACACAATAATAGCAACTTTGTGTGATGATCAACTTTGATAGATTTAGCTCTTCTGAGCAATGCAAGAATCTAGACAATTCCAAAAGACGCATGATGGAAAATGCCATCCACATCCAGAGAACAACTATGGAGTCTGAATGCAGATTGAAGTGTACTATTTTCTCTCTTGTGGTCTTCCTCTTTTGTTCTGAGTCGTCTTTTACAACATGACTAATGTGGAAATATGTTTAATATGATTGTACATGTATAGCCTGTATCAGATTGCATGCCATCTTGGGGAGAGGAGAAGGGAGGAAGAGGAGAAAAATTTAGAACTCAATATTTTATAAAAGTGAATGTTGAAAACATTATATAATCTTTTTAATAAAAAGAAAAAAGATAAAGAGGTTTATTTGACCAAATTCTTTTTTTTTATTTAAAGTAATCGGGGTTAAGTAACTTGCTCAAGGTTACACGGCCAGGTGTTTCTGGGTGGGTGCTAAGTGTCTGAGCCCATATTTGATCCCCAGGTCATCCCGACACTGGGGCTGGTGCTCTTAACTCGCTGTGCTACCTGGCTGCTCCATTTGGCCAAATTCTTGCTGTTATCTCTGGCTAAGTAGGTATGGTATATAATTTCTCTGAATTCAGACAGCAGTCACTATTATAGGTGGAACCAAGAGAGACCTTTGTTTACCTTGTCTTTCCATGTAAAATCTTCTTCAAATCTTCTAACTTCTATATGGACCCTGATAGGTATCAACCAACCAATTAAGTATCAAGTTGTAAATGACTCCTAGGTGCCAGAGACTGTACTAGGCACTGGAAAAAAAATCATATTAGATACAACATTACTGTGTAACCAGCTCCAACTACCAAGTGGCAATCTTACAGTGCTAATTAAAAAAACAAAAATATGAGTTTTGAGAATTTTGTTTGTTTGCTTCAGCATATGTGAAGTTTGGTTATCACAAACCAAAATTCCATTTCTAACCCTTTGCTTATACTTTTTGTCTACTTTTTCACTTATTGAATAAACATCTATTAAAAATGCACTATGTGAAAACAAGAAAGTCAAAGACTACAGCAGTGGCTTCGGAGGTAAGAGGTGCCTAAATACTAATCTGAAGTCCAATAATCCTTTGGACATTTTGCTCATTATCTTTTCCCCTAAACTCTTCCCAATTTCCCCGTTAGTCTACATAATGCCATGCCTGTGCTATTGCCATAGCCTTCTGACTGGTCTCATTGCCACAAGTCTCTGCCACGGTAGTCTGCCTTCCACGGAGCTGCCAAAAGTTATATTCCTAAAAGTGCCGGTCTCCCTGCTGGTTCCTATTCAAACTGTAGTAGCTCTTTGTTACTTCTAGGGTCAAATAAAAAATCCTTTTTTGGCATTCCAAACCCTTCATAACCTGCCTTCCTCCTAACTTTACAGTCTTGTTATACCTTATACAGGTACACTGAGAACTAGAGACACTTGTTTCTTTGCTATTTCTCTCACAAGAGAGCACATTTTTCGACTCTGGGTATTACCATTGGCTAAATCCATGTCAGAGGCAGCTAGGTATCACAGTGGATAGAGCCCTGGCCCTGGAGTCAGAAGGACTTGAGTTCAAATCTTACCTCATATACTTTACTAAGTGTATGACCCTGGGCAAGTCACTAACCCTGTTTACCTCAGGTTCCTCATCTGTAAAAATGGGCTGGAGAAAGAAATGGCAAACCACTTGTGTCTTTGCTGAGAAAACCCCGAATGGGGTCACAAAGAGTCAGCCACAACTGAAATGACTTAATAGCAGTAACAACCCTCCTTCCTTATCTTCACCTCCTGGCTTCCTTCAAGTCCCAGCTAAAGCCTCTTCTTTTACAAGAAGCCTTTCCTGATTTCCCTAAATGCTAGTACCTTCCATCTGTTGATTATTTTCCCTTTATGTGTATATATCTTTGCATAGTTGTTCACATGTTGTCTTCCTCATTAGACTGTGAACTCCTTAAGGGCAGGGCCTGCCTTCCACCTTTCTTTATGTCCTCATTACTTTGGACAGTACCTGGTACATAGCAGGTACTTATTAAATGTTTACTGACTGACAGATCAGCCACTGACAGGCTAGGCTACCCTGGGCAAATTAAATTTTTTGAGCTTTGATTTCCTCCTCTGTAAAAGAGACAACAATTTTTGCACTACCTACCACAGGATTACTGTAATGATCAAATGAGATAATGTATGTAAAGCACATTGTAAATCATAAAGTACATTATAAATTGACATTATCAATGCTATTAGTGCCACTCACAGCATGGAGGGGGATGCTTTATCCCACAAGGGACCATTTCTGGACTCATATTGACTGGATTTCATTCTAGGGCAGTCTGACCTCAAAAATAGGTACATAGGGTTTTTTTTTTCTCTTTCTCTGGCTTGCCATTATAATGTAAGATCATTGAAAATAGGGGATTATTTCATTCTTTGCACTTGTATGACCAACACCAGCCCGGTATTTGACATATAATAAGCACTTTGATAAATACTGTTGCTTCATCATTCACCCTGACCCCCAAGTGGAACTCTGGGGAAAATCTCTTAAACATCATGTTTAGAATCTACCCAAAAGGCATTAGGAGGATCTCTTCTAGACAAGTTAATGTATAAAGATATAAATATTATGTATAAGATAGCTATTTATTTCCTCTACTATGAAAGAAATGCTTAAATACAAACAATGCTTAAAACTCATAGACATGCATTTATGAATACTTAAAAAGTAAAAATTAACCCATCTCTCCTATTATAATCTCCAAGAATCTAAAGACTACTGGGAAATGTGTAGTTGTTAAGTTAATTTAATTTTCACTTCAATCTGAATAGCAAATCAATGTTCATATCTTCTGGTCAGTAAAAATGCTCAAATTTATTAGTTATAGAGGGGAACTCCTTCTGAGCAATTATCAATTGGCTCAACAATTCCAGATGACTTCAGTTCATAAGGTGGCACAAATATCCAACTCAGACTCATTGTTTGGTCACTTGTGCTCAAAATAGAAAAGGGAGCCAAAGACTTGAGATTGCTCAGACTAGAGTGTCTTGGGCTCACCTTATGTAAGCACACTGACTGCCATATGGATATATTTACCATAGCCACTTTTGGGCAGGGAGAGAGAAATCCTTCCCTCTCCCTAACTCTGTTAGATGTATGAGGAAGAGCAGGTGTTGACTGTGTCCCCACAAAGACGTATCCTCAAAAGAGGAAGGAACATGTCTCTTCAAATGTTACCTTGCCTACTGAGGGGAAAGGTCTTCCTGTGGTTCAGTCATGAATCATCAAGGGACTAACCAGGAGAATCTGATCACACATGCTCATTGTCAAAGAGCCAGCACATATCTCTCACTTGTGATGGCTAAGATCCATGGGAAGTGCTCTAATTCAACTATATAGCTTCTGCCCCACTATATGGAATCACTAGAATAATTTTGATATATATGATAGCTAGATAGAGTATTTACAATTAAGCACTTACTAATGACATTGCTCATGTTAACTGCTAGGAATACAAATAGAAGAGAACGAGACAATCCCTGCCTCAAGGAGCTTACTTTTTAATGGGGGGAGACAACACATAAAGGGATGCCAGCCAGGGAATGGCAAGGAGACTACAGGAATTGGCCTAGTCCTTGGCAAGATACAGTGATGGTTTTTTTTTTTTTTTAAAGCAATAGGGGTTAAGTAACTTGCTCAAGGTTACACGGCCAGTTATTTCTGGGTGTGGTGCTGAGTGCCTGAGCCCGGGATTCGATCTCCAGGTCTTCTCAACACTGGAGCCGGTGCTCTTACTCGCTGTGCTACCTGGCCGCCCCCAGTGATGGTTTTTAAAACCACAGATGGTGTCTAATTTTCTGTTGGAGGAAGGGGCAGAGATGGTCAGAGATAAAGCTAAGGCAAAGAGGCTAGAGGAAAATGGGATTGAAGAACCCCAAATGCAATCTAGCCTACTTTATTATTTTCAATTCTTTTTTTTTTTTTAAAGCAATTGGGGTTAAGTAACTTGTTCAAGGTTACATGGCCAGGTGTTTCTGGATGGGTGTTAAGTGTCTGAGCCCGGATTCGATCCCAGGTTATCCTGACTCTGGGGCCAGTGCTCTTACTCTCTGTGCTACCTGGCCACCCCTATTCTTTTCAATTCTATACTGGGTCCAGTTCATTGCCCGTTTTCATCAGTCTGCCAAGATACATGTAATAACGGACCACTGTCATGGCCTTTCCATCCAACTTCAATATTGTTGTCTACATAAGGTAGTCTTTATGCACTGTTTTTCCTTTGTAGATTACATGATTGATGAATATTGATAATGACTTAGTGGTTATGAATCTCATTTAGGAGCAACTCCACTGTTCTAGGACCTAATACAATCAGTACAAAAGCATTGGAGGACTTCATCATCTATGGAGATTACCCTTTTCATTTGGTCTCTTCATTGCACATCTTCTGTGACAGTGGCAGACATCTTCGATAAGCATTCATCTCTCTCTTTTATGTCTCATTTTATATTAATAGTCAGGTGATCATAAAAAAAATTGGTTCTATTTCTTCATCTACCAAGGATTCTTTATTAACAATCTTTTTGGAGAAACTTCTTTAAGTCTACATTCTGCTCTACTGAACGGAATGTTTTCTTAGTCAACCAACAAGAAAAAATGACTGGATCTTGTATCTCTGTGTCTTTTAGTCAATTGCTGTAGAGATGTGCACTGTAGAATATAATTTACTAAATTCTTCCATAGCCCTTCTCATATTTTCATCAAGGATGCCTTAAATACACAAATAGAACATCGATTATTCTCAGAAAGATTTTGTAGGAATGGGGAAATAGGCAAATGTGTTACCAGTCAGTTATTTTTTTCAGGTACCTTTTTGGGTGATCATGGTGTTCATTGTTATTCTCCCTCAGTCAGTTAATATCTTCTTTTTTCATGTACCTTGTGACTCAGTCCCTCAAAGCCTTCAAGATTGTGTCATCTCCCATAGGGGTTTCCTTTGGGTAAACTTGTTTTTGTTTTTCTTTTTTCTTAGCTACCGTTCCTGGTCTTTGTTTTTCTAAGTGCAATTGCTACTTTCTCATGCAGCACTGAGAGCCTGAGATCACAGAATATCAGAGGTAGGGGATGACTCAGAGTTTATCTAGTCAACCAACTTGAATCTGAACAAAAAATCATCCCTACAACACCTTATAAGTGAGCATCCACACTTTGCTTGAAGATCTCCTGTGAGTGGGAGCTCACTACCTCCTAAATCAACCCAGTATTAGAGATTAGGTTCTAAATGTAGTGGTTCTACTATCAATGAAATATCAGTATATTTCCCCCCTACTACTGCTATGCCCTTACATTTTTGTTTGTGGTCATTTACATAATTTAAGATATAAAAGTTTCTGAATAAAGCAATCTTTACTGATATTCTTAACACTTTCGACCAAAGTGTGATAGCTGAGGGGCAGCTAGGCATCACAGCGGATAGAGTTCCAGACCTGAAGTGAGAAAGACTCATCTTCATGAATTCAAATCTGGCCTCAGACACTTACTAGCTACATGACCCTAGGCAAATCACTTAACCCTGTTTGCCTCAGTTCCTCATCTGTAAAATGAAATGGAGAAGAAAATGGCAAACTACTCCAATATCTTTGCCAGGAAAACCCCAAATGGGGTCATGAGGAGTTGGAAATAACTGAAATAACTTAACAACACAATAGTTTATGTATATCAGTCTAAGACATCTTATTCAATCAATCTATCAACTACTATTTATTGAACACCTTCCATATGCCAGGCACTAGGCTAAGTGTATGTGAAAATACATAGTCTAACTATATAGTCTGAAATTTTGGTAATATTGTATCCTTAAAGAAAAATAGGACATAATCAGCAGTTTTTTTTTAATGAGCCAGATTTCTAGAAACTATTTTATGTAGGCAAAGCAAGTCATGAATTAAGACAATGTTAGACCACATGTATACACAAATCTGTTCACCTCTTGGTCTAGCAATGAATTCACAATTTATGTGAACTAAATTATTGTTTCCCTCATCATCCCTAATACTTCTTATAACTGTAGAGTCTTGAAAAAATTCCCTAGCACTTCCTTCCCCAGGAAAACCAAAAGTAAAATTATCTAATTTAATTTACTATTTTTACTTTATATATAAGTAAACACTTTACAAAACCAGAAAAATTTGGGACTCTATATCTGACCAGAAGCAATAAAGAAGCTTGATGCATCCACCCATGCTACCATAAAAATTACAGGTTATGTCTATTACTTCAGAGTACAGGAAAAGGGGATGACATAAATAGGAGTTGATGTCATAGGCCCAATTTCATGGTGGGAGTAGCAGCAACAGCATATTATAGGGTCCCTCATCCTCTCTCTGCAAAAAGAAAAAATATCAACTGTGAAACTACTTAAGATTTCCATCCTCTTGGAAAGGCAATGTTGAAGCTGCTACAATGACTTCTGACCTCTTAGATAAATGATCCACCATTAGTCACTTCTTCCTGGTAGCTTCATTTATATCAGTATTTCCAGAGTCTCTTTGCATGTGGACACCTGAGAACACAGCCAGTTGGCAGCCGATCACTATTACCTAGCAGGGTAGTTTAAATTATTCTACAGACCCTGAGTACCAGGGTACTATTTGAAGTTGTCAGGGTCACTTATATACCATAGACCGTATAAAGAAAGATCATAATCGACCTAACAGTTCTGCTCTAGTCCTTATCTGCCTCAGGAAACAAAGGACTTCTGTAAGCATAAGCAGCCCACTGAAACCTTGAACAATTCCTGGGAGCAGCTCAAGGATTTCCCTTAACAGCTCACAGATCATGGAGCTAGAAAGGACCTTCCAGTCAGAGATCATCCGGTCCAATTTCCTTATTTTACAGAGGAGAAAATTGAGGCCCATGGAGGTGAGATTATTTGTCCAAGGTTACACAAGCAGCAACAGGATCTGGTATTTGAATCAAAATCTTCCTAATGACTTCAAATGAAGCCATCTGTTGTGAGGTTCCCTCTTCCTTTCCATTCCACATCACACATTCCGCCAACACTGCCCTAACTCCACATTGTCTCCTCCCCTGCTCCAGTCTCAGAAGAAGAGGAGGCCCTTTTCTTTGCTAAGGCTACTGCTTCTCCTTATGTAGTTGTACCCCATTTCCTATCTCAGGAGCTTGCTCCTCCATTTATCTCCTTTCTCTGCCTAATTTTCAGTTTCTTATACATCAGTTTCTTTCCTGCTGCTTGCAAACATACCCAGACATTACTCATCCTTTAAATAACCAAAGGAAAAAAAATTAAATTCTGCTGGATTCTGCTCTCCTCTCATTTACTGTCCTATATCTCTCCTTGTCGTCGCCAAATTCCTAGAAAAGTTGTTTACAATCATTGTTTTGCTTCTTCACATTTCACTCACCTTTTGCTTCTGAGCTCACCACTCTAGTCAAACTGTTCTCTCCAAGTTTACCAGTGGTCCCTCCATTGCTAAATTTAATGGTGTTTTTCAGTCCTCATTCTTTTTGATATTTGCAGTGATACCATTGGCCACCTTCTCCTCCTGGATACTTTTTTCTTCTTTGGTTTTCATGACTTTCCTTCAAAGGATTGGCAAAGGCTTCCTTCATGTCTCAGATTAAAGCCACCTTCCGTCTATAAGAAGTCTTTCCCAACCTCTTTTACTTCTAGTGCCTTCCCTTTGTTAATTATTTCCAAATTATCCTGGATATGTCTTGTTTGTATATAGTTGTTTACATGTTGTCTCCCCCAGCAGACTGTGACCTACTCCTCCTGGGTAGGGACTGTCTTTCTTTATATTCCTAGCTCTCAGTACAGTTTCTGGAACAGGTGAAGTCAGGTCAACATTCACAGCATGTAGCCCACCAAAGGATTTTGGGCAGCCCTTGAAAAATGTAGAGGATGTAAAAGAAAGTAAAGGTGAGTGTACTGTCTGGGCACCACTTAGCCACCTTCCACCAGTCACAATTGTGCCCTTCATGTAATTTGGTGGGGGTGAGGAGTGGAGGGAGGTTGGGGGGTTGCTACTGCCCATGCTCTACATCATCAGTGTCTAGTCTGAGAGGAGCAAGAGTTCTAGCTTTTCACATTTTTCCATTGTTAATAAATGTAAACAGTAAGAAAAACTGAAAGATTTGTTAAAACTTATACCACTTAGCAAAGTAATTTTTTAAAACATTAATGTGATTTCATGATAAATAAACTCTTAATAAGAGTAATTAATAGATATTAATTGAAATTTCCCTTTTAAAAATATGATTTATTTGCAAAATAGTTTAATTGCTAATTAAATCTTTACTTGGAAGTGAGCCACTAAAAATTTATCTATGGCCTGAAGAAGTTTAGCCTATTTTAATTTTGGCTCCTACCTACCGCCAAGTTGTGCAGTTCTTGGCTAAATACTTAATAAGAGTTTATTGACTGACTGACTCCTCTGTAGTGGTTCTCTTTCTTTCTTTTTGACTTATTCCTTAGTCCCTTTTGCTAGATTAGAATCTATATTCTGTCTCTTTGCATGGCTGTACTCCAGGATAAGCCCTGATCTCTCTTTTCTCTTTATATTCTCTTGGTGATGTCATCTGAGGTAGCTAGGAGATAATGGTGGATTGAGCACTGAATTTGGAGTCAGAAAGACCTGAGTTCAAATCCACCTTCAAACAGTCACTGGTTGTGTGGCCCTGGGCAAGTCACTTGACCACTATCTACCTCAGTTTCCTCAACTGTAAAATGAGAATGATAATAACGGTACTGACTCATAGGATTGTTGTGATGTTCAAATGAGATATTAGAAAAATACTTAACACAGTGCCTCACACATAGAAGGTGCTTAATAAATCAGTATTCCCCTACTTGCTCCCCTTCATTAGCTTCCATGGATTCAGTTATTATTTTCTTATGCCGATAACTCCCAAGTCTACATATGGTAGCTGGCCTTCACCTCTCTCCTGAGTTTTAGGAAAGAAGATGATTGGATCATGTAGTATTAGTGGGAGCAAACATGGTGAAAACCAGAGTTTTCAGTATTTCGGGAAAAATAGAGGAAGGCCTCCAGCACATTGGATGGACCTCAGGTGGTGAATTTAAGAGAGAACATGGAAAAGATATACACATGAAGGCACAGGTGGATTGTGATCTGCACTGGATTTTAAGCTGCCTTATGGGAGGGAACTTCTGGATTTATGAGGTCATAGAGTAGAATATTTGAATAATAATAATTAACATAAATATTGTAACTACCTTAGTTGAGACCTTCATTATTTTTTTCCTGAACAATATCCTCATATATCACTTTATCTCTTGTCTGTGTCTAACAAAGAACCTTCAGGGACTTCCACTGCTCTACTTCCCATCCCTCTAATTTTCCAAATGAAACTATTCCTCCTTGGCTGCTAGTCTTTTATAAGTGTTATCTCCCCTCCTATAAGAACAAAATCTCATAGAGGACAAAGAATTCCTTCACTTTGTCAATTTGTATTCCCAGTGCTTGGCATATGGTAGGTGATTAATAACTGCTTTTTCATTCATAGATCGATTCATGGCTTGCTGAGCCCATTCCAAACCACTTATCCTGGCAGGTCAGGCCCTCCACACCCTGGCTCTAAGGAACCTTTCCCAGTTTATTTCACATGGCTCCCCTTCACATGCTTTATTCTCCCAATTGGACTACTGACCTTTTCTTGAAAATATCTCACCTTTGTTCATGTCATTCCTTACACATAAACTGATTGCCATTCCTAGCTCCATCTTTTGAAATCCTAGTTCCAGTACTGTCTCTTCCACGAAGTCTTTCTTCATCTTCTCTCCCCAATTCCTCCATCTAGGAATATTTCCTTCCTCTGAATCCTCATAACCCGTTCATATGACATTTATGCACTTAGCACACTCTACAGTATGTTTATTTATAATATTTTTTTATTTGTTTAGACATCTAGGATGGCAGAGGGGACAGACTGTTGGACTTCAAATCAAAAAGCCCACAGTAGAATACTGCCTTAAATAACCCATCCCAGCTTGAGTAGAAGAGGGCCTCCTTTTTTCCCTATGGAAAGCATGGCAGGGTATGGTAACTCACATGGTTTTGGGACATATGCCAAGTCTGAAGGGCAAAGACCCCATGGGTGGGCCTTTTAGTGCCCTTGAGTGACTAGAAAGTCACATCAATAGTTCCAGAGCTGCCAGGAAATTATGTCAAGGAAGGTACTGTCCCTGGGCCAATCAAATGGCAGAGACAGCTTTGCTGCTTTTGAAGAAAAATTAGCCTAACATGTGGGTGAGAGAATTATTGGTAGTGGTCATTTTACAGCTTAAGTTCAAATCCTGTTCCTAACACTTACTAGCTGTGTGATCCTGGGCAAGGTACTTAACCTCTCTGATCATTTGTAAAATGGGGGAGGGATGGACCAAATGGCCTCTAATATACCTTTCATGTCTAATTCTATGATGCTAAGAAGGTTGGAGTCAGCACTTTATGCCCTGCTCTGTTAGCAGAATCTCTCTGTACCATGTAAGGGTGTTGGGATGAATTTTTCCTGGTTGAGCATCAATTTGGCTTAATTCTAGAGCACTGCCACTCAAGGGGAGGGCAGCATGCCAGAAGATGCTAAAAAATGAATTTGACTTATACTTCCACTAGAGTCAGAGCCTAAGCTGTTAGAATCTGCTTTACAGGTTAACAGTGTTTAAAGAACATTCCCTGCTAGAGTTTCTAGGGGAACTCAGCAGAGCCTCAGGAACGGGGAACAGCTAAAGTGTGTCACCAGTAATTACCCTATGAATGATGATTCAGGTACACAGAGGAAGTATTAAGCTTCCATTCATGAAAACTTCCATTGAGAAAACATAAAACTCAATTTAAAAAAAGTTTCCCTAGATATCCCCAAAATGCAGTGTTTCTCATCGCAACAGATCATACCCTGCTAGGAATCAGGAACTGCAAGCTGATGGCTGCCACATTCCAGACAAACAACCTCTCTTTCTGGATTAGCTGCAAGTGTCATCTTCAGCAGCCTTACATTTGCAGTGACAATTTCATGTATCTTAATAATTACTCTTAATGATTTCATGTTGGCACCTTACATAGAGGAATGTAAGCAGGAATATCTGCTCTATAATCTTATTTGGGGGGGTTGAAAGAAGTGGTCTTGAAGGTAACATACTTAACTGGGAGGAAAGGAAAGAGAATACAGTATCATTTATGTGTGTGTGTGTGTGTGTGTGTGTAACCAAACCTATGTTTAAACAAAAGAGAAAACATAGAAATCCCCCAGAGGCCTGAGTTTGAATGCTGAAAGAATAATTTTCTACCATTATTAGGGGGCAAGGAGAAGGTGGAAGAAAAGAGTCTGAAATTGTCATTGTTCATACCAATCTTTACATTTCAGGCACCAGTAGACTTCATTTCAAGACTGTTGCCCATACATAATTTAGGTCTCCTTGTCTTTCCATTGTGAAGTTTGTTTTTCTTATGATTATCTGATACAGAGGATATATATTAAAATCCAGTCACTGAAATTTAATTTTCAAGGTTTATAAGCAAGCAAAGCTATAAAGTTAAGAGAGGCCATTGGTACCAAATTTTGAAGGCTTCTACTGCCTTCTGTACATCCTGTACATGCCATATTGTACATCACTGCTATTACATCAAAAAACAAGCAAAATAAAAAAAAATACTAGTTAATAAAAAATATTGGTAACACTATTGTAAAGACACTAGCGTTAATTCACCCAAAAGACAAAGATATTGAATAACAAATTTGTTTGCAGAAGCTTCCTGGTAACTCCTCTTTCCTATAAAGCTGAATCAACTTCAAGACAGCCAATGAGATCATAGTGTCCCATGTGACCACTTGTTCCTGGTCATCGAAGTATTCTAAGAAGTCCATATCTCCAACTGAGCTCACTACTAATTAAAACTAATTATACTCCTTCAGCCAATGTGATCTTACAGAGAAAACTGGAACTACTGTTCTCCTCACTGGTAATAAAGATTCTGGCTAGAGCTGAGGTCATTAGCAAAAGAATACAAGTTTGTTCACAATGTGGTAACATCTATTCCACCCTACCCAACAGGTTTTCTTTTGAACACTAGACTAGCCTTTAAAAGAGAGAGAAAAAAGAGAAGAAACTACAAAACTGTGGCTGTTCATTTTTATTTTAAAACTTAGTTGTTTACTTTTGAGTAAGAAACTAGGAGAGAAAATGTGTCCTAGTGAAATATTTTTAGTTATGTAAACTCTAATTGCTAAAGGAAAGGTCTTCTGGAGCTACCCATGTTAATATTTGGGTTTTTTTTTTGCAACAAAGGCTGTCATTTAGCTGCATGTTGTTAAAAGAATTAGAAGGTAAATCTTTCAAACTTTTACTGGAGGCAGGAAAGCAAAAATAAATAGAATTAGTTTAGTAACACAAATTCAAATGAATTCAAAAACCCTAGCAAATATATATCCAGTTTTTCTAAGTGAAAAACTTGAAATGTGGGACCATATCTTGGTATGTAGACAACCCTTGCTAGGAAAAGGGGAATGTCTACACGCAAAGCTGTAGATCTGGCCTCCCTGTAAAGTCATAAGAATACCTAAAGATTTTTGATGGCAGCCAAAAATCAAATGTTGTTTCAAATGTCCTTCCCCTCCTTGCTTCTAAACAGCCAAGAATGTATAGAGCTCAAGGACTAACTGAATTTAAAACACTGCAAGAGCTCTGGAAGCTGTTCAGTTAAGAAATTTGGTATCACATAAACTAAGCTTTATTTGCTTCAGTGTCTGCTGATATCAATGCTCAGACTTTACAGGGGACATCCTGAACCTGCTGTTGGAATCCAGTTCAATTCAACAAGTATTTATTGAGTGCCTCCTGTACCAGGCAGCATGTAGAACATAGGAGAGAATACAGATAGAAAATGATCAGCCCCTTGCCCTCAGCTCAAATACCACTTTTCTGCAGAAGGCCATCCCCTCCCCACAGCTATTAGTCCTCTCCTTCTGAGATTATCTTCCATGTATTCTGTGTGTGTATGTATATGTATCTATAGCTATATATGTTACATTTATCTAGTTATTTATATGTTTTCCCCATTAGAATCTGAGCTTGAGAACAGAGAATGACTTAGTTTCTTTGCATCCCCAACACTGAATGCAGTGTTGTTTATTTTTATTTTTTGCTTTTTGGAGGGCAATTTGGGGTTAAGTGACTTGCCCAAGGTCACATGGCTAGTTTTTGTGTTAAGTGTCTGAGGTCAAATTTGAACTCAGGTTCTTCTGACTCCAGGGCCAGTGCTCTATTCACTGCGCCACCTAGCCGCCCCTACATATATTCTTAATAAATGTAAACAACATGTACAGAGATGTCATTTCGTGCATGTTTGTGTATACACACACACACATATATATATACACACACATATGACATGTATACAAGTAATTTTATTGGCATTAAAAAAAAGCCTAGTAATAGCACCTGAGTTATATTTTGAAGGAAACAAGGGAGGCAGAGGTGAGGGGAAAACACATTCCAGGTAGAAAGAACCAAGCTAGGGACATGCTGGAGCCAGTTAAAACTGGTTCCCAAGAGCTGAATGTTAAATTCAGTGTGAGCGTCCACACCTCAGAAATCAGCAAATGTTACAAACCAAGGATTACTTTACTGTGTTATTTGTGTCTAGATTGAAGAAAATATTCATAATACATATTAAGCTCAGTATGGGTAGACTTTTTTTCCCCAGAGAGACAGCTGGTAAATATTTACCAGCACCCTCCTGGTCAAACCTGTGCAAAGATAAGAAAGTGGAAGATGGTTTGTCACATACAGGGAACAGCAAGCAGACCAGCGTGTCTTGGAACATAGAGTGCACTTGGCCTGGAAAGATAGTCTGGAAGCAGATTGTGAAGGGCTTTAAATGTGAGACACAGGAGTCTATATTTTGTACTAGTGTAGGAGTTCTTAACCCTTTTTGTGCCATGAACTTTTATTTTTTTAAATTCATAAAAAAATGTATAGGATTACAAAAGGAATTAATTACACTCAAATACATTTATCAGAATATTAAAGAAACAAGTTCACAGGTTAAGAACCCTGACCTAATGGGAGGAGGAAACTATTGAAGTCTTGTGCCAAAGAATAGCCTGGTCAGGCTTACACTTAAGCAATATCAGTCTGGCAATTGCATAGAGGGGTTAGAGAGGGCAAAGACTTGAAGATGGAAGCCCAATTATGAAGGTTTTTTTGTTATTGTTGTTTTTAATAATAGTGTAGGAAAGACGTAATGAGGAAACTAGGATGGGAGCTGCAGAGGTGGAGAAAGGAATGCAAATATGTAATGTTAATATTAATAAGTGGACTAGATTTGGTAACTGGATGAAGAATAAAGAACAAAAAAAAAATCCTTAAGGAACAAGAATGACTTCTAGATTTTGCTCTTGTCTTGCCAAGAATCGCAGAACAATGTCAAGACCTTTCACAGAAACAAAGACAAAGGGATGGAGGGTAGATTTGAGGGAAAAGGATAAGGATTCAGTATTCTTTCTGCCCAACTCACAGTTATTTGTAAAAATACCAAAGTGAAAACCATGGCAAATCTATACCAGAATGCTGAGTCTTTAAAAGGAGATAAGAGGAGTGGCTAGGTGGTGCAGTGAATAGAGCACCGGTCCTGGAGTCAGGAGTATCTGGGTTCGGATCCAGCCTCAGCCACTTTTAACACACACACACACACACACACACCTAGCTGTGTGACCCTGGGCAAGTCACTTAACCCTAATTGCCCTCCAAAAAAAAAGCAAAAAAAAATAAACAAAAGGAGATAAGAAATCCTCTCCAGATATTTTAGCCACAACCTCTCATTCCTCATACTGACTGACACTTTCAAAACTTTTTCTCCTTCAAGTCCCCAAGTACAGCTCACCACTTGCAATAGATGGCCTAGTATTTCCCTGAAGAAGTTGCAGCTATCTGCCAAGAACTCCTACTGCTCCTTTCCTCCAAGAATCCAAGCATCAGCACCCATTCTCTACGCCTTTGCTCTTGTCTCTGAGGAAGAGGCCTTCCTATATACATTGCTCTTTCTATGCTTTGCATCTGATTCTGTTTCCTTCAATACCTTTCTCCAACAGTATGGTAGAAGCAACATCCTAATGCCTTACCTGAAGCAAATCAGGCTACATTTACCCGAAAAGGTATTGAGACATTCCCTGACACTTGGTTGCATGAGAGGACGAAAGGCTCAGACTGTTGATGTTATTTCTTCATCACCAGAGTATAAACCAGCCTGGAGAAACACCAAGTAGGTAGGTCTCTGAAGCTTGGATAGTAGAGCACTCAGACAAGGGAGCTGGGCTCTGCTAAATCTCTTCTTCCCTTCTTGACTAAACTTCAGTGAGCCATATACTACACTTCCTTTTCTCTCACTCTCTTCTCAGCTCTGCAATCTGGCTTCCAACCCCATCATTCAAAAGAAATTGCCCTCTTTCATGTTACTAGTGGCCTCATAATGGCCTTTTCTCAATTTTCTTCTCAGTGTTTATTATCTCACCACTTCCTTGACCTCTCTGCAGCCTTTGACATCACCAACCACCTCTTTTGGATACTCTTTCCTCTCTAGGTGTCCCTGATACTCCTCTTTTCTGGTCCTTCTGTCTAAACACTCCTTTTTCATCTTCATTGCTAGCTCTTCCTCCAGATCCTGCCCATTCATCATAGGTGTCCCTCTTGTTCCTATCCTGGGATTTCTCTTTTCCTTCTATACATTTCCCTTGGTGATCTTATCAGATTCCATCAATTTGATTATCATCTCTATGCATGATTCCCAGATCTATTTACCCAGTCCTAACCTCCCTCTGGAGGCCCAATGTTATATCCCCAACTAATTCTTAGACATTTTGAATGAATGTCCTACAGGCATTTCATACCTAACATGTCCTGAATTAGCCTCATCATCTTTTCTCCAAACCCTCCTCTCTTCCCAGACTTATTATAGTTTCTTCAGGGAATCACAAAGTCCTTCCAGTCACCTTGGCTGGCAACCTAGGTGTTATCTTTGACTCTTCTTCTCTCACATACCCACTCTGTTCTCAAAGTCCTGCTTACCTTTGCAACATTTCTCAAATATGCTCCCCACCCTTCTCTCCATTCATACAGCCACAAACTTAGTTCAGGCCCTCATCACCTTCTACCTAGACTATTTCAAAAGTCATCTGATTGATCTCCCATCTGTATCTCTTCCCACACCAGTCCACCCTCCACTCAGCTGCCATTTTCCACAGGTCTGGCATAGGTCTGGCACATCACTTCCCTACTCAATCAACTTCAGTTACCTCTAGAACAAAATACAAAATCCTCTGGCAATTAAAGCCCTTGAAATCTTGGCATCTTCCACTTAAATCCTTTATTCCCCTCTAGACATCATTTAATTTGGCGACCCTGGCTTCTTTGCTGTTTCTTACACAAGACACTCTAGTTTTGGACTATGTGCCTTCTCATGGTCTGTCTCCCATGTCTGGAAAGCTCTTCCTCTTCATCTCTACCTCTAGGTTTCCCTGGTTTCTTTCAAGAATCAGCTTGATTCTCACTTAGCCTCTCCTGGTCCCTCTGGAATTAGCTCTCACACTCCTCCCCTCCTCTCCCCCCACCCTGTGTGTGTATATGTGTACATTTGTATATATTTGTGTATGCTATATATTTATATACCTTGTATGTATACAATATTTGCATGTTATCTCCCCCATCAAAATATAGCCCCCTTGAGGGCAGTGTTTTTTTTTTTTTACTTTCTTTGTATCCCTAGCATTTAGAAAAGCTCCTGAATATACTAAGCATTTAATAAATGCTTTGATTATCCATTGATTGAAGGGAGAGAAGGAAAAGTACAAAGAAAATTAAACAAATATAAGATTTTCATTTGTACTGGAGAGAGATGTATTTCATGAAGATAAATCACCAAATCAATTTCAGTGTTGAGTAGTCTGCAAAGGAAATAGGATAAAGGCATTTGGTGGCAATTGATCATAGAATTGTATGGAAAAGTTTTCTTTGAAAATCAAAGTGTATTTATTAAATATTTACTATGTCAGCCACTCCCAGACCTTAGTACAGTGCTATATAAATACATAGAAAGCACTATATAAATGTTAATTTATTATTATATGAAAAGAAGTAAAGGGTGTGAAAACTATGAAAGTTGGAAGGGGCCAAGTTATGAATGACTTTAAAAGACAAACAAGATTTTATATTTGGTCCTGGAGGTAATAGGGAGCCACTGGAATTTATTGAATGGGAGGGTCTCATTGTCAGACCTGAGCTTTAGGAAGAATTCTCATACACAGCTTACTTTCCTTTTAAAGTATATAATAAGTTCAATAAGTAACTTTCTTTTCTTTTTTTGGGGGGGGGGGTTTAAGTGACTTGTTCAAGGTCACACAGTCAGTAAGTGTCAAATATCTGGGGCCAGATTTGAACTCAGGTCCTCCTGACTCCAGGCCAGTGTTCTATTCACTTTGCTACCTAGTTACCCCTCAGTATGTAACTTTTTGCTTTTTTGGAGGGGAAAAGGTAAGGCAGTTGGGGTTAAGTGACTTGCCCAAGGTCACCTGGCTAGCGGTGTGTGTGTGTGTGTTAAGTGTCTGAGGCAGGATTTAAACTCACATCCTCCTGACTCCAGGACTGCTGCTCTATTCACTGAGCCATCTAGCCGCCCCTCAATATGTAACTTTCAAAGCTGTCCCACTTTATACAATCTATTAAGCACCTGAAATGAAAGCAGCGTAAATGTGTAAAGCATTAGTATGATGTGAATTTTTAATAGTAGTTATACAAGTGATGAAATTATTTTAAAATAAGTTATTTTACCTTAAAATAGTTTGGCTACTTCATGGCGAGTTAAAAGCAAGCATTATACTACCTAAGTACTCCAGCTTATAAATGTGTCATTGTGAATGACAAGCTGTTATGTGAGTCAGCAGTATAAAAATGCTATTTAAAAAGCTGATGATCTTGGGATGTACTAACAGGAATATGACATGCAAGAACCATGAAGTAATCCTCTCAATATATACAATGTTCACACTGTAGTTTCACATTTTTTTTTAAATGTGGAAAAACTAGAAAGGGTATGGAGAATGTTACCTAAAATGACCAAGGGCTAGGGAAGGAACTAGATCTGGGATTTCACTAGTATAAGGAACTCTACATCAATGCATGTCATTACTTTTTCTACATATATTATAGTCTTAGATTGTTGTTTAAGTGATTTCTCCAAGACTATACAACCTATATGTGTGACTAGAACTTAAGTGTTCTTGGCTTTGGGACCAGATTTCTATCTACTATACCATTGCTGCCTCTCAAAATGACCAAACCTTTGGAAAACAGAATGTACAAGGAGAGGTGAAGGTACTACTTTTATAAAGCCATTTCAAATAGACTTGAAATGTAGATATTTTCTTATCTCCACAAAAGAAAGATCAAAAGAAGGTATACATTACATCTAAAAGCATTGTGTGTACACAGATAAATGAACAACTTCAATGCTAAAACTGGAAAATAAGGATGTAGGCAACAGACTTTTGAGTAGGAAATTGTTCTGCTCTTTGATTCTATCACAGACCATCAATCAGAATAGACTGTTGTCACTCACTGAAGAGGAGAATTCCAACTGAGAGGCAAAAAAACTCATCCGTTGTCCTGTGGGGATGAAGATTAGAATGATGATTCACTACTCCTGTGGTAACCATGGTGACCATAGGTTGATGTACTAAGTGAACTTTAAATATTACAACAAGGACTAGCCTACCAATTATTTATGATGACAAAAAGCTTGTTTTAAGAGGGAGGCCGAACTATGGTTATAAACATTTGTAGGGGTCGGGGTCGTACTCATTCTCAAAGCAGCATAATCATTCACACAGGCAATGTAATAACAAAAGAAATACTGAGCCTGTATAGACAGTTTTAAAATGGAAGTAGCATACAGTTGTATTTCTTAATGTTATTCTGGATGCCAATGGAAAGGAACACTATTAGCTTTTGGTTGACTAAATTCACTTTATCACATTTGTCTTGCCACAATCTCAAAGATAAATCTCTTTGACTTGGTGTGTGGAATTATTGGGGCCAGAACTAAAAATGACAGAAAGTTGCTGAATAACACTTGTTGCTCTACAGAAAACCCCACATATGATTACAGAAAAATTTTTTAAAAAGTGTTATTGGCTGAAGGAAAAGTATGATCAGTCCTACCTCCACTACAAATGATTCCTCTGTCCTTACAAACAGGCTGAGCCTACAAGCTCTCCCTCTCATTTCATTGTCACAGCCACATGGGATCTAATGGATATACGCTTAATGACAAGAATCTAATTTAAATTTGATCTTTGCTTCTTTAAGAAGGGTATTATTCTGAATGAAACTGCAATAGAGGCCAAAAAAATGAAGATGGGGTTGTGGATCTAACTTGTGGTTTATCACAGTCCACAGCTACCCCTAAGATCTAAAGAAAGGGAAAGTTTTATTATGAGATCCATTTTATAGGCCAGGAAAATAAAATAGAAAGATAATGACTCACTAAAGCTTATAATCTAAGTTTAGAGTCAGTTTAGGACTTTAGTCCTAAACTATTTAAAATCCCACTTAATAGACAAGTGTGTGGACACCTTAAAGAACAATATTTTATTAATATGGATTTTACTAATTTGTAAATTGTGATAACTCCTTTTGTCTCCATTGAAAGCACAACTTAGTATATAGTACAAATAAATGGCATAAATAAGGTGTGTTGTCTATTTAAGGAAGTTGAAAAATTCTAAAATATTAAAATTTTAGAAATGCCTATTTTCTTTATAATTAGCTTAAGCTATTAAAACCTCTTTTCAATCAGGTTACACTAGTCTAATTTTACTTTGTCAATTCTATAGGTACTTTTTGAAAGTAATCAAACAATTCTTTAATATATTCAGTGACTCATGTTTAATTGAGTCCTTTTAGTTTTTCCTACAATTAGTGAGAAACATGCCTCCCTATAGAACTCTGAAGGTTCTAAATCCTAAATTTAAAACTAGCAAAACTGTTACCTATATTGACTCCCAATGGCCTTCTTATAACTATAAGACAGTATATATCTGAGTGTATTAGCTCAGCAAATAGTCCAGTCCCATTCACCTTCCAATTTATCCCAATGTACTGGACTCTGCAAGCCCCCTACTCAAAATACTCTTGCAGAGTATCTATGATCTCACCAATGTGTACATCCCCTCCAGTGATGCAGACTGAAATCCCTCCATTTTTGTGTAACCAGTGTATGCCTGTCTTTTGTCCCTTCTCCCCAAGTTCACCATAACAGAGTCTAACCAATGTGCAGGGTCACCTTCAATTTTTCCTAACATCTAAGACCAGTGAAGGTTATGGGCTGTCTGTTCACAGTTATCCCTCCATCTCCCCATCTTACCTACCCATTTTCCTTCCAATCATGTATTTTCCTGATGACAATATTTTGTACTATCTCCCAGACTTCTCTTTCTAGCTTTCAGTTTGTATCTTTAATAGGCTAGGGATAGGGACTTTATAAGGAACACATCAATGAGTGAACTCCCTCTACCAATAAAGATTGTCACTTTTTAAGCAATTCATAGATTTTAGAGAGTTGCCTAGAAGATAGGACAGAGGTTTGGTGTATAAAATTACTCAGGGCCACATAACCAGTAAATGCCAGAGAGATAGTGTTGAGGTATAGGGTTAGGGGTGTGCAAGACTCCAAAATACCAACACGCTGAATGAATTCGACTCAACCCTTCTCTCAGCCAAGAAAAGCAAAGTTTATTAAAGACTCGCCATAATGGGTAGACTCTTAAGGAGCCTCAGTATCTGTGACACTTGTATTGGACAAGCGGGCCAGAATCATCTGACACAGAGCAAGTCTGTGCTAGAAAATTCTATGGTACTCTCACACCACAGGGAGGGAAGATAGGGTCTTATATACAGAAAGGTTGTGGGAGGAATCTAGGGGTGGTCTAGAGGAGGAGTTTGGGGAGGGTCTTCAGGAGCAGTCAAATGAGATCAGATTCCAGTAATGAGATTAAGGGTGGGAAGTACCTGGAGGTTACCAGGAGATGACAGACAATGCAGGGCTAGGCTAGTTTAAGGGTAACAAGACTTGGGTATAGATCTTTTGGGGGGACCAAAGGTGGGGACTAGCTGGACAATGGTGGGCTAGGCTAGTAACAGATTTGGGCTGAGCTATAATGAAAGGCTTATGGCCTCAGGCAAATGCCTCATCAAATGGGAAGATTCAATCACAGTTCAAGGGAGTTCCCAGAGCCTGTACCTCATCTGCAGGACTTGAGACTTTATCCCACTACTGCTTCCTGTTCTCAGTAACAAGGTTATTTACTGAATCCTACCCATAAAAGGATTTTTGAGAAGCAAATATTTCCCTTTGGGAGGAAAAACAAATCTGTAATTGAGGTAGTAACTTTTGCTATGGTAATTTAAGTGTCACCCAGTGTAATGGGAATGGGAATTTGAAGATCTTCCCTGCCCCTCAATAGACCTAGGGGGAAGTTTGAAGACCTCCCCTGCTGTGTAGTTTTATAAATTCTGCCCCCTAATTGGCTGAATGTAATCACATGGAGCCTGTGATGGAGGAAATTTGCTGAAGGGTGCAGCAGAGCCCACAGGAAGCTTCCCTGCTGTGAAGATAAACTCTGCTCCCTAATAGGCTGAATGTGGTCACATGGAGCCTGGGGTGGGAGGAGTTTTGCTGAAGGGAAGAAGAGCCCACAGGAAGCTGATGTTGAGAGCTAGCCAGATGATGGGGAAGAGAGGAGCTCAGGCAAGGAGATAAGAGAGGTTTGTGAGTAAATATTGATCTTGTATTAGTTTGTGGGAAGGCTGAAGGATGCCGTGGCTCTCAGTGTTATTATGGCTTCTGAATATCTTTGGTACTATGAAGGAATTTACTTATTGGTTTTAGGATTCGGTTTTCTGGCGTCTAAATTAATTCTTCAGTTCTATTCTCTATCTGGAGAGTCTGGCATATTTTGCAATCAAATGTCATGCAATACTTATAGTCATGGTTATGATTGTGGGTGCTGTAAATATTGTATTGTCACTACACCCAGTGACTGGCCTCTGAACCATGCAGGTTCTCAGACTACAGAATCAGTGTCACGAGGGTGCACCTAAAGTATTTCCAGGTTGTTAGGACCTGCCAGGGATTGCATTGCATTGGTACACCTGGGCACCTTTCCACTATGATGAAGTCTTAAGAATTTGGTAAAGATAGGGATGATCACCTTTCATAAATATAGGAATGATAAAAATGATATAAAAACTTATATTTATGTAAAATGATTATGGCACAGCATGCCAACCATTTATCTTATTTGATATGAGCTCTATCTTAGCAAACAGGTACTACCTTAAACTTTTTTTTATCAAAGCTGTGAGTAAATTACCAAAATGATTTGAGTTTCACTTCCTTTCCTTTCATTAAAAACCCAAAACACAATCTAATGCATCACCTTGCCATTTTCCCCCTCAAAAGATACTTAGCAAGTATGGTATCCCTTCCCTAACATAACCTCTGGTTAAAATGCTCATTTAGTGATTAAAATGGCTACAAAATAAATAGCAAAAGGGCAAAAAAGAAAACAAGATTATGAACAATTCACAAATTGGATAATTCACTAGTCCTTAATTGGAGTTGACTATAAACATCCAGAACAAACTGGTGGCTGAGATTCTCTATTCTCCTTATAGGAAATATGAATTAACTTTATGGACTTAATTTCTGGGGATAGGTTCTATGGGAATGCAAAGCTTAATCATTAGCCTTATTTATGATGTTGTAGAATACAAGAAGAAATTACCAATAGATTTTATGTACTATATGGGGTTTTCTGAATTTGCCATATAAAAGCAATTGATTAATCTGTGCTTTTTTTATATGGGATATGAATTATCTTCTCCACCCTTCCCTCTCGAGTCTTTCAGAAGCAGTAAAAATGTATTGATATAATATTTTCTTCCTCTCCTTGCTCACAGTCATTAACTGCTAGAGAGTAGTTAAAGGGCACGAAGGGGTAAAGGGGCACAACAAATGGTTCTTAGAAAACCCTTAAATAACTGATCATTTATATTTTATGGGGAGTGAAATACTCCTAACCTAGTTACACCACATATTTCTTCCTAAGTCTTCTTACTAGGTTTTTAAAAAAAAATCTTCTCATGTTAAATACACTACAATACAGTGTTTTCTTATATCACCAGCTGAGACCTTCGGGCAGTTTCTCACCTCTTGGATCTTCAGAATTGTCTTAGCAGTAAATTACCTTAAAAATAATCAGTTATCCATATAAAGTAAGCTGTCTACTTCCTATGGAGTAAGTTGGCCTCTTAACTGTGTGACTTCTAGGTGGTGTCCATGGGTATCAAATTCCTTCTATTTAAAAAAAAAATACTGATTTACAGCAAATTCTTCCTCTTCCTCCCCATTCTTTTGTTTGGGATACTTTAGTATTTCCCCCTCCAGCCCCTGCGGATCAGATCCCACCACAGGAGCCCCTGACATCGCCCAGTCGCTACGTGCCTGCCAGCAGTCCCAAGCAAATACGGAAACCCTGGACCTTGAAGCCCACCCAACCCCGTCCAAAAAAAGTTCTTCGAATCCAACCGCAGCAATTTAGGGTTCTCTTCTCTTTTTTGACTTCAATTCAATTTCCTGTTTTCGCACTGCGGTTTGTTGGTCAACTGTGCCTAAAGATTAAATGGGAGATAATCACTGTCACTATCTGGAATGATTTTCCACGAATATCCCACGTCAAAAGATATATTTCCGCAACAATCCCGCCCTTAAATACCAAGAAATTTAGCTTTTCACAGAGCATTGTTCTCTCCTTCACTTACACTCCTCCGTACCCCTCCCCCTTGTTTCCCAAGGGTTAACAGGAAGGTTGCCTTAATGCATACAGTATGACGAAACCGCTTTGGGTCCTGTTTCAGACTATGGGCTTTTTTTAGTGTGGTAGGTTCGAGACCACCCCCAGCCCACGCCCCCCAACCTGGCTTTTCAGCTTTCTAATCTCTTTGTTTTAAGGCCAAAAAAAAAAAAATTGCAGAAACATCAGCATTTCCTCCTCTCCCCAGAAACTAAGCTAAGCAGCGGGTGAAAACAGGAATGAAATCTGTATTAACCCCGCTCCACCCCAAAGGGACAAGATGAGACGAGTAGCACTCGTTCGCCTCCTCACGTGTGGCCCTAACGCAGCAAGCTCCGCGGGGGCCGCCGCCCAGCCAAGCGGAGCAAGACTCCCAAGGGCTCTTTAAATACGATCTATAAATACTACGGGCTCTGCGGGGCTTACGTCACGGCCAATTCGGCCTCTGGTTGGCTGACGTTCCCTCTCTGATTTGCATACCTGGATTGCACAACGGGGCGGCCCGAGGGCGTCAGTTTCCCTCCTCCGGCTCCGCCCTTCTTTCGTTAGATTAGCTGGGTCTCTGAGCCACCGGGGCTAGAGGGCGGCCGGCGCTGAAAGCCCTGCCACCCGGCCGGCGGTCGGTCAGATCAGACGCTGATTGGCAGCCTTGGATGCCACGGTAACTAACGTGTATAAAGCTGTAAGAAGGGTCCAAACGCCTTTGAACTATGGAACCTTTTAAGTCTCGAATGACGTGGGGGAGAATGATTGATTGCCCCGGAGCAGAGTGGAGCTTGGCCAGCCAGCAAGCAGATTGACCCACTGGAATGTGTATATTTTTATTACCTTCCAGGAAATGGGAAGGCTGATAGATTGCACCGGGGTAAATTGCACGTCTGTGTGAATCCCAGGGGCTGAACTTAAGCCACGTTAGACCTCGACACGCAGCCACCAGCGTGCCCTATGATTTGTGACTTTTGATTTTCAAAAAATGCTCTTGTGGTATCACCAATAGGACTAGCTGGGAAGAAGAAATAGAAAAAAACAACACCAAACCAAAAACGGAGGGGGGAGGGAAGGGGAAATCCTAATCAGTAGAATGCTTTAAATATGACTTTTAAAATGTACACGCACAGTCAAACATGCCAGAGAATCTGCCATTCATTATGATGAGAGACAGTCACTTTCCTAATGCAGTTTTTTTTAAAAGAAAATGTTATGTAACAATGTAAAAATCTTTAATTCTATGATTCATTTGTGTGGGGGTTAAATAGGTAGTGCCATTACTTGAGAATAACAATTGAACTACAGAGAAATTTGACGGTTTGTGACAGTGTTTGAATGAGTCTACTGGGGAGCAAAGAGGGAGGTGTCAAAGAAAAGATCGTGAATTTGGCAGCATTCAAAGGTTCTGTGTAAGGGGCCTCTGTCAAAATAGATGCCACTGTGGGGAGACAGCTTTTGACTCTCCGGATTGTTTTAGGATGTTTTAATCTCCTCAGAGTGTAAGCTCTGAGAATAGAGACTGTGTTTGGCATGTTATAAGAAGCACCTGCCCTCGAGAATTTGATTGTTAACTCATAATAAATATACACAATTTATATCACAATCTCTAGGCTGGTAACCTTTACTTTGTTGTTATTTAGGATAAAAAAAAAATTAGAGAAGCTGTGTATTCCACGAGGTAATGGGAAGACTTTGAACCCAAACAGGGTTCAAAGTCTTAACCTACTTACTGGCCCTGTAGTTTTAGGCAAATCACTTCATTTATCTGGCCTGGTTTTTTCGTCAGTAAAATGAGAGGGTTGAGCGAGATAAGGTGTTCTTCCTGTGTGTGTCATGGACACTTTTGATAATCCGGTAAAGCCTATGTAAAACCTCAGTTTGAAAATATTTTTAAATGCACAAAGTAAAATACATAGGACTACAAAGAAAACCAGAATTTAGTGAAAAAAGAGGTCATTTCTTCCCATTTTGAACCTCCTGAAATCTATCTATGGACTTCAAGTTAAGAACCTTTGGACTAGAGGATCTCTTTTATAGCTCTAGATTCTCTGGAATGTGGATAACTAATTTTGACCCCAGATTTCTGTTTTAAAAGGCCCTGTGGAAAAATTTTATGGAAAGGCCCATGGCATAATTGAAGATTTCAAGATTATATCATCTAGAACAGGAAACATTTTATGGTACCTTTAACATAGTAGGAGCTCAATGCATATTTCTTCAATTAAGTAAATAAATAGTTTATTTAGCAGCCCAGGAGGTGTAGTGCTGAGTACTGAGCCTGGAGTCAAGAGGACCTAAGTTCAAATTCAGCTTTGTAATCTTGGGCAAGTCATTTAACCTAAAATGGAAATAATAATAGTACCTCTCTCATGGGGTTGTTGTGAGGATTAAATGAGAATATTTGAAAAGTGCTTATCACAGTATCTGTCATTTCCTAGGTATTACATAAAGGGTTATTCTCTTTATATTCAGATGCCAGAAACAATATTGTTACAGTTCCATAAATGCTTATAGGGTCATAGATTTACAGTTGGAAGATACATCAGAGACATTCAAGTCTAACCATAGCTTTTTATAGATAATGAAACTGAGTTTAAGAGAAGTTAAGGTACTTTCCCAGGGTCCAGGGGTATGCTGGTAAATGTTTAACAACTAGCTCTCCAAAAAAAAAAAATTCTCAGGAAACACTTTTAAATTTAATCTGAACTATTAAAATTTTCTCCATTACTTTTTAAAGTCTAAACAATTAGCAAAACAACACATCAAGAGGCAATTTGTGGTGTTTACTGATTTCTTTTCCATTAAAAATTTTATTTATTTATTTTGCTTTTTGGAGGGGGGGAGGTAGAGCCATTGGGGTTAAGTGACTTGCCCAAGGTCCACGGCTAGTTTTGTGTTAAGTGTCTGAGGCTGAATTTGAACTTGGGTCCTCCTCACTCCAGGCCAGTGCTCTATTCACTTCAGTCACCTAGCTGCCCCTGTTTACTGATTTCTGAGGGATAAATGCTTACAATACAAATCTGACAATCAGCTTGGACTGACTGGCTTCAGCATACCCCTGCTAAGGTTACACAGGAAGTAGCAGAGGTGGAATTTGAACTCAGGATCTCTGATTCCAGAACAATGCTTTTCCCAATGTATCATATTGCACTGATGATGCATAAAGCATCATTAATTTATTTTCTAAAAAAACATATATACCTAAATCAGCGACATGTGATTTGAAGCACCTGGATTCGTTGCATTTTATAGCTGAGCTTAGGAAAGCATTTGATTTCCAAGAATTTTAGATTTTTGTAGAAGAGCTCCCCCTGCTTGTAATGTGGTTTATGGTTAAAATGCCTGAAAAATGTCAAACATCTGTGTGTCAGTTGTAAAACCAGGAAACTCCAGAGCCAGCTAAATCCAGCAGATTAGATTTCAGAATGTTTTGGAGCAATATGTAGTCTGTGGATTGCTAATTAAATTAAAGGCATTTTTTCAATCAAGCTGTAATTTCAAATACGTACTGCTAAGTGTGTGTACCTATCCAGGTGTTGAAGGAATCACTAGTTGAATGTCATTCCAAGGTCTTTTACATTCTCCTTAACAACACAGAGTAATTTACATGAAAGCATTGCTTTGTCTAATGCATATGAAATAATCAAGTCTAAACTAATTAAATTGAAGTGAAATTTCTATATTCAGGCATCTGTGCATTAAAAAGTATCGGTGCAAGATTGTTCTCTTTCCTAATAATTGGATAACTTTGTACAATAAACTGGCAGAGCCAATACATGTGGCTATTATTTGGTCTTTTACCTGTATTTCCCTTATCAACTTGACTTTCCCACATCCTTGATCTATACCCATTTTTCCAGTTCAACTCTTTTTGAGGGAATAAAATAGGGAAATAGTAAAAAAGCCCTTGTTCAGCTCCCAAATCCCTTAATGATTGTACTTTCTTTTTATCTCATATAAATTTCCTATCAATATAGAATAAATGAACATATATGTATATATGTGTGTATATATGCATGTATATACACACATACACATAAGTATGTATATAACTCAAGCAAGAATTTATTAAGTGCCCACTGTGATATGCACTGTGCTGGGGATATGCCGTGTGTGTGTACACTTAGCTACGAAAAATGAAGCAATCTATATTTTATTTTTCTTACATTTTCTTTTCTTTTCAATTTCTAATATTTTTTCCTCTCTTCATTCCCTCCATTCATTTTCAAGAAGCTTATGTTCTACTGCTTGTTGTTCAGTCATGTCCTGCTCTTTGTGACCCCATTTGGGGTTTTCTTGGCAAAGATACTGGAGTGGTTTGCCATTTCCTTCTCCAGCTCATTTTATAGATGAGGAACTAAGACAAATGAGGTTAAGTAAATTTCCGGGGCAACCAGCTAATAAGTGTCTGAGGCTGGATTTGAACTCTGGAAAATGTTGTCCTAACTCCAGGTTTGGCATTCTATCCACTGTGCCACCTAGCTGGCCTGTATTCTTTTTTCTTTCTTTTTTTCTTTTTGGAGGGGGAAGTCAGGGCAATTGGGGTTAAGTGACTTGCCCAAGGTCACACGGCTAGTTTTGTGTTAAGTGTCTGAAGCTGAATTTGAACTCAGGTTCTCCTGACTCCAGGGCCCGTGCTCTATTCACTACACCACCTAGCTGCCCCTGGCCTATATTCTTTTGGGGCAAGATATAAATACATATATTAGGGATAAGAACTAGATATGTTTTTCATTGGTTTAAGGAAATCCCTGCTGAGGAAATACCATCTTCCAATGCAGGCTGGCACCTTTTCTGCAGCTCAGTGACTTCTGGAGTTGTCCAGAGATCATTGGAAAGTTAAGGGTCTCTCCCAAGGTCCTGAAACCAGTGTCAGAGGCCAGGTTTGTGCTGAGGACTCCTGGCTCTCAGACCAGATATCTATGTACTCTTTCTACCACTGCTTTTTCATCTAGTTATGTAGAGAATAAATATGAATTATTACAAATTAGATAAATATCAGGTAGTTAGTGAGAGCACCAGCAGTAGTTTTGAGGATCAGGAAAGGCTTACTATAGAAGGTAGATCTTGAGTGACTTTTTAAAGAAAGAGAAGTGTTCAATGAGGCCAATGAAGGAAAGAAGAAAACTGGCATTTATTAAGCTCTTACTATGTACCATGAGCTGGGGATACAAATAATAAAATAAAAACAAAAAGAAAGACAGTCCTGATCACAAGGAGCTAACTCCTGGTGGGAGGAGATAAGACAAAAAAGGGAGCTAAAAAGGGGAGGGAAGGGAGCAAAAAAGCATTGGGCTTCAGGACGATCTGTTTTGAAATCTAGAAAATCAGAAATTTAGCTGGGAGGAGAGTAAAGACAGGCTTGTAAAGGACCTTCCACAAAATGGAGGCCCCAGAATGAATTCACCAATGCAAGAAGAGTGAGTCTTGTGGAGAAATATTGCAAGCACTCCATAGGGTAGAAGGCTGTTCCAGGGCAAGGAGTCCTCAGGAGCCAAGGGAAATTCTAGTATGAGCGAATAGTAGAGGAAGCATGGTTTTGAAATCCAGAAAAGGTGAAGAAAAAATACATTCTAAGCAAGGGGGCTGTGACCAGTGCAAAGACATGGACAAAGGAGATATAGTACTGTGTGTGAGGAATGGAGGACACTGGCTGCGTTACAAAATACGAGATGGAGAGTGATACACAGTGAGGCTGGAAAGGTCATCTGAGGCCAGGTTGGGAAGGACTTTAAAGGACAGTGTGGAGACACTGGAGTTCTTTGTAGGGGAATGACATGATCAGATCCATGCCCAAGAACAAACTCACTTCAGCATTTGTGTGTAGGATGTATGAAAGTGGGGAGAGCATTGAGGAAAGGAGGTCAACTAGAAGAGTACTTCCATAGTCTAATGGAGAGGTAACGAAGGCCTGAATTAAAATGGCGGCTATGAGTAAAAAGAAGGGGTCACATGTGAGCAATATTGTGCCAACTGGTTGGATATATAAGGTGAGAGGGAATGAGGAATTAGAAATATTGGCAAACTTACAAAGGTGAGAGACTAGAAGAATGGTGGTGCCTTCAACAGAAGGAAGGAAAGTGGGAAGAGGAATATTTGGGGGGACAAAGATAATGAGTTCTGATTTGGACCTATTGAGTTTGAGATGTCTCTGAGATATTGAGTTTGAAATGTGCAGTATGACACTGAAACTGAAGCTTGGGAGAGATAGAGATGAGATTTAGATCTATGAGTTGTCTATATAAAGATAAATGATAATTAAACTCATGGAAACTAATGAGAATACAGAAAGAGAAGAGGGCCCAGGATATAGCCTTTGGTTATACCCATGGGTTTAGGGTATAATATGCAAGATGCTCCACAAAAGGAGACTGAGAGGGAATGATTTGGCAGGTAAGAGAACAAGTAGAGGGTAGTGTGTGAGGCAGCTAGGTGGTGAAGTGGATAGAATATTGGGCCTAGAGTCAGAAAGACCTGAGTTCAAATCTGGACTTAGACATTTACTAGCTGTGTGACCCTGGGCAAGTCTTTCAATCTTGCTTGCCTCATCTGTGAAATGAACTGGAGAAGGAAATGGCAAACTACTCCAGCGTCTTTGCCAAGAAAACTCCAATGGAGTCATGAAGAATTGACACAACTGAAAAATAACTGAACAACAATAAAATATCCCCAAAATCCAGAGAGGAGAAGAAGAAAGAGAGAATGGTTAACAGGCACTAAGTCAAGAAAGATTAGGATTGAAAAACAGTCCATCAGACTTGGCAAGGAAGACATAATTGATAACTTTGAAGAAAGCATTTTCATTTGAGTGATGAGGTCAAAAATTAGATTTCCAAGTGTTAAGGAATCAGAGGAGAGAAAGTGGAGGCAATAGGCATAGACAGCTTTTTCTAGGAATTTGATGGGAATAAGGAAGAGGGATATAGACTAATAATCTGAAGGGCTGGTAGGGTCTCGTGTAAGTCTTTGAAGGATGGGGGACATATCTGAAGGCAACAGAGAAGAAACCCATTGATAGAGAAAGAGTAAAGATACATGAAAGGGAGAGACTGTCATCCTTCCCCTGTTGGGGAGAAATGTCAGCCATTACACCTGAGCACACCGAAGCAAACTGGGCTCTGAGGAAATGAGCATGACAGTGGAGATTGTGACACCAGCAGTCAGGGAGAACAATGCACCCAGTGGGGAAGAGGCCTAACGAGTCCAGAGGAGCTATGTGGCCCCTGTGAAGCACAAGCTCAGTAAGTCCAGCAAAACAACCTGCCCAGCCAGTGAGGAACAACACATTTAGCAGAGCTGCTGTGTGAGTCAAGGAGCAGTCCTAGAGGCAGCAATGGCAACAAGTTGCCAGAAGACATCTTGGGTCTTGCAGCATTGAAGGTATAGATTGCCTCTCTGTATTTCCCATGTGTGGGTCTTGGGCATGCCCACTTTTCTAATGGGTGATATACATATTAAGGGATAGTATGCCTTACACGCTTATACTATTTCATTAAATGTCTTTTGCTTTGAGCCAACTTGTTTTCTTTGGCTAATGAATAGAAAAGGTAAGCATGTTGGTGGAAAATTATGGCTATCCTTTCGAGTGGATGGAGATAGCCTTGAATGGGGGCAATGGTAAGGATTGACAGGAATTATATTTAAAATGCTATTTAAATGTGAGTGCTTTTTCTTTACCATGAATTCTCTGTGTGACCTTATTTTACCTCTCTGACTCAGTCTCCTCATCTATAAAATGATAATAATAATGATACTTCTTGGAAGGAAGAAGCAAAGAAGGGAAGGAGGGAGGAATAGCCATTCATTAAGCACCTACTACGTGCCAGGTGTTGGGCTAAGCACTTTACATGTATTATTTTATAACCTGGGACATAACATACATGAACTGATGCAAAGTAAAGTGAGCAGAACCAGAACATTGTGCACAGTAATAGCAATATTTTATGATAATCAATTGGGAATGATTTAGCTATTCTGAGCAATACATTGATCCAAGATAATTCCAAAAGATTTATGATGAAAAATGCCACCCATACTATGCCCAAAGGGTTATAAAACTGTGCATGCCCTTTGATCCAGAAATAGCACTACTATGTCTGTATCCCAAAGAAATAATAAACAGGGGAAAAGGACCTACATGTACCAAAATATTTATAGCAGAAATTTTTGTGGTGGCAAAGAATTGGAAAATGAGGGGATGCCCATCAATTGGGGGATGGCTGAACAAGTTGTGGTATATGGATGTAATGGAATACTATTGTTCCGTAAGGAATGATGAGCAGGCAGATTTCAGAGAAACCTGGAAAGATTTACATGAACTGATGCTGAGTGAAGTGAGCAGAATCAGGAGAACATTGTACACAGTAACAGCTACATTGTGTGATGACCAGCTTTGATAGAGTTAGCTCTTCTCAACAATGTAATAATCTAAGACAATACCAAAAGACTCACAATAGGAAATGCTATCCACATCCAGAGAAAGAACTATGTAGTTTGAACGCAGATCAAAGCATATTATTTTTTTTCTTCCCCTTTTCTTTTTTCTTCTTTCACAATATGACTATATGGTGTGGAAATATGTTTAATCTGATTGTACATATATGTATAGCCTATCAGGTTGTCTGCTGTCTTTGGGGGGAATTTAGATCTCAAAATCCTACAAAAGTGAAAATTAAAAAATAAATTTTAAAAAACAATGAGTGAGGGGTGGGGGGCAGCTAGGTGGTGCAGCACCAGCCCTGGAGTCAGGAGGACATGAGTTCAAATCCGGCCTCACACACTTGACACATTTACTAGCCGTGTGACTTTGGGCAAGTCACTTAACCCCAATTGCCCCCCCAAAAAGCAAAAAAAAATGATGAACAGGGTGGATTTCAGAAAAACCTGGAAAAACTTATATGAACTGATGCTGAGTGAAATAAGCAGAATCAAGAGAACACTGTACACAGTAACAGCAACATTGTGCGATGATCACCTATGATTGACTTAGTTATTCTCAGCAATATAATGATTTAAGACAATCCCCAAAGACTCATGATAGAAAATACTATCCATATCCAGAGAGAGAGAGAACTATGGAATCTGAATTCAGATTGAAGCACACTATTTTCACTTTTTTGTTTTCCT
The DNA here is from genome assembly GCF_028583685.1 of Petaurus breviceps papuanus. Lineage (NCBI taxonomy): Eukaryota > Metazoa > Chordata > Mammalia > Diprotodontia > Petauridae > Petaurus > Petaurus breviceps. The sequence continues at coordinate 4,293,863 of NW_027186546.1, forward strand.
TTCTTGTATTTTTTTCCTTTTGTTCTGATTCTTCTTTCACAGAATAACTAATGTAGAAATATGTTTAACATGATTGCACATGTATAACCTCTATCAGATTGCTTGCAGTCTTGGGGAGTAAGGGGGTAAACGGGGGTGGGGTGGGGCAGGAGGGCAGGAGAAAAATTTGGAACTCAAAATCTTATAAAAATGAATATTGATAAATATCTTTACATGTATTCAGAAAAAATAAAATACTATTTGAAAAAAAGAAAAGAAAAATGCCATCTGCTTCTAGAGAAAGAACTGATGGAGTCTGAATTCAGATCAAAGCATACTTTTAAACTTTATTTTTCTTGGGTTTTTTTGGTCTGTTTTCTTTTGCATCATGACTAATATGGAAATATGTTTTGCATGACTGCACATGTATAATCTATAGCAAATTGTTTGGCTCCTTAGGGAGTGGGGAGGGAAAGGAGAGAGGGAGAGAATTTGGAACTGGGAATTTTAAAACACAAAATTTAAAACGTAATTAAGAAAAAAAGGTGGCGGGGGGGCAACTATGTGGTACAGTGAACAGAGCACTGGCCCTGAAGTCAGAAGGACCTGAGTTCAAATTTGATCTCAGACACTTACTAG